>NC_134358.1:536689165-536739165 GCF_048569485.1 Anomaloglossus baeobatrachus | reverse complement strand
CAGAGGAGCATGCGCAGCCTCCTCCATCTCCACCCGGCAGCAGTCCTATGACCATAGGATCTACCGTTCTCTATATCTGTGTGCAGGCAGGGAGTATATTTTTATTGCAAATATGAATATTATGGTAATTTTTATTTTTACCCTTGCCCATATGAGTCCCGTTTAAAGCCCCAAGCCAAAAAAATTTCAATTATTGGCATTTTTTTTTTTATTTATTTTTTTCTGTTGCATTTCAGATGAATATCACTGCCGGTATTATCATTTCTAAGCAAATAAATTTCTGTTAGAAAATACCCTTTTAAAAGGGTTTGTTCTGATGATGAGCGAGCGCTACCATGATCGGGTACTCAAAATGAGCAGTTGGATGCTCGGAAGGCCTCGACTATAATGAAAGTCAATGGAGAACTCTGAGCGTTTTTCCAGAAAATCTTTCAGAAAAATGCTTAAATTCCCCATTGACTTCCATTATACTCGGTACTAGAGTCACACTCATCGGAATGTCCGACTACTAGTTAGGAATACTGAGCACCCGAGCATGGTAGTGCTCGCTCATCACCAGTACCGAGCACCTGAGCCTGGTAGTGCTCGCTCATCACCAGTACCGAGCACCTGAGCATGGTAGTGCCCGCTCATCACCAGTACAGAGCACCCGAGCATGGTAGTGCCCGCTCATCACTAGTTACGAGTACTGAGCATAGTAGTGCCCGCTCATCACTAGTTACGAGTACTGAGCACCCGAGCATGGTAGTGCTCACTCATCACTAGTTACGAGTACCGAGCACCCGAGCATGGTAGTGCTCACTCATCACTAGTTACGAGTACTGAGCACCCGAGCATGGTAGTGCTCACTCATCACTAGTTACGAGTACTGAGCACCCGAGCATGGTAGTGCTCACTCATCACTAGTTACGAGTACTGAGCACCCGAGCATGGTAGTGCTCGCTCATCAAGTTTGTTCCCTTTCAATTATAATTGGTCACTCCCTGCATTTTGTGTCCATTGGGGAGTTTTTTTCCTCTGCACCCATTGCCTTCAGCATTGCCATCAAGTCGACAGCCAATACTAGACACCAGCAGCCATGGCAGTGACTCGCCGGTGAACCTGAAGAATGTGATTACAGCACAGTTTATTCATTCATTTATTTTTTTTTTTTAAATCAAAATGCAGCGAGGTACTAATTTTATTAGGGAACAACCCTTTTATGTTTACTTTGGATATTATGATTTTTTTATTTTTTTTTTTATTGCTGTGCACAGTTTTTAGGTATTTATAACTTAATACTGGTATTTTTATGCTTCGTGATGGGGGGAGAGGTCGGGTAATATCGAGGCTCCGGGCTGGTGCAGTCTCCTCCGCCTATTTTATTGGGAATAAAGAGGCTTTGTGCAGCTTTTATATGACACGATTGCATCTTTTTGCTTTTTTTATGGATGGGACAGGCTAATATTTTGGTACTAACTGACCTAACCAATTTAATGTCTACTGTGCTCCAACTATGGCATGGAAATGAGATGCAACGTTATCCGAGGCTGCAAGGATATTAAATCATTTAAATCATTCACGGGATTACTTTTCCGTTTTTTGTAAATATATATGATAAAGGTGAGGACATAAGTGAAATGTACATTTATTTTGGAGAATGAAGAGGTCAATATTGAGGCCAGATTCCCCTCTATAGACTTTTATTGAACGGTTTTATTTAGATGTTGCACACTTTTAGATTTGGGGAAGCAGGACTAATTTGTTATATATTTTTCACCTTTTATGCATTTCAGATTTTACATGTGTATTTTTTTTTTTATTGATTTTTGGGTTAATTTGACCCTCTTCTCACTGCTGCAGTAATGGCCCGATACCTTATACACATTGGATTCATGTTGGTCAATATTGGCAGCATCGGGAATAATGTGTACAAGGGCAAACTGATGGCGTGACAGTGATACGGCATGTAATGTGCCATCTCTCGTTTTCAAAAACAACCCAAAAAACTACAACCCCTGGCAAAAATGATGGACTCCCCTGGCCCCTGGGATGTTCATTCAGTTGTTTTTACTTTTGTTTAAAAAAAAAAAGCAGATCACAAACGCGGCACCAAACTAAAGTAATTTCAAATGGCAACTTTCTGGCTTTAGGAAACTCTAAAAAACTCATAAAAACATAATGTGCTAGCCAGTAACGGTTACTTTTCAAGACCAAACAGGGGGAAATAATTATGGAATCACTCAATTATGAGGAAAAAATATGGAATCATGAAAAACAAACAATAGAACACTCCAATACATCACTAGTGTTTTGTTGCACCACCTCTGGCTTTTAGGTTGTGTCCGCACTTTGCGTCGTCCAACTTGCAGTTCTAAACGCACGTTTTGGCTTTAATTGATTTAGTTAACAGCATTAAAATTAATCCTTTATTGATAATTCTAAAAAGAGGAACCCAATCCCTCTGATTAAATTTTCATCAACTCACAAAGCCTTCACCATGTATAATCATATGCGTGCCCAGATAACCTAAGGCAATTCATCCCGCATTTAGAACATCATGGTGGAGGCCACTAGTTCAAAAACAAATAATTTAATTGATTTAGCCAAAAATTGCCTTTTTCCAAAATTTAGCGCTGAAAACGCATGCGTATTTTCCGCGTTTTATATGCTTTCAGCGCTTTTTCCATGCTTTTTCCATTGCGTTTTGACAGATGCGTTTTGAACATCAAGACACTGCTAAATAAAGTTTAATCTGTCAAACACCATGAAATAAGAGGAAAAAAAAGAACACGTATATAGTTTTTTTTGAAATAATAAAGAAAATATATTTAATAAAATTATAGCGGTAATATATTTAGCGGAAAAATAGCAATAATTTGTAATTTTTCTTTGTCGGACTGTGTGTTTGTGTGTGTGTGTGTAAAGGGACCTATGAAATCATTATTTTGATATCCAAAACGCATGTTTTCTGCACCTAATAAGCAGGTAAAACGCTGGAATTTTGATGTTGCTTGCTTTTTGCCATTTCTCATTGACTTCAATGTTAGCAAAACGCACCCAAAATGGCAAAAACAATTGACACTCTGCTTCTTTGAATGCATGGTTTTTGGCACAAAATATGCAAATTAAACGCAGCGTTTTAAAACGCAAAGTGCGGACAGGAAATCCACGTTTTCCACAGACTTTGCTGGAAAATCAAAAAGCATGCATTTTGGCATGAAAACACTGCAGTTCAATACGGACCTAAAAAGCACCTAAAACGCAGGTGGAAGCGCAAAGTGCGGACACAGCCTTATAACAGCTTGCAGTCTCTGAGGCATGTACGTAATGAGTGACAAACAGTACTCTTCATCAATCTGGCTCCAACTTTCTCTGATTGCTGTTGCCAGATCAGCTTTGCAGGTTGCAGCCTTGTCATGGACCATTTTCTTCAATTTCCACCAAAGATTTTCAATTGGATTGAGTTCTGGACTATTTGCAGGCCATGACATTGACCTTATGTGTTATCTTTCAAGGAATATTTTCAGTTTTTGCTCTATGGCAGGATGCATTATTATCTTGATAAATGATTTCATCATCCCCAAACATCCTTTCAATTGATGGGATAAGAAAAGTGTCCAAAATGTCAATGTAAACTTGATACAAGTAAAATATATCTTTGTACCGTGTTAGCCAGTAGAGATAAAAAAAAATTGTTTAAAAGAACTGAGAGTCCTCAGTGGTTGATACCTTTTAATGGCTAACTGAAAAGATGGTAATAATTGCAAGCTTTCGAGACTACTCAGGTCTCTTCATCAGGCATGGTATAACACAAAATCTGAAGAGTCACATATTTATACACAACAGGACATATATTATGTCCTGTTGTGTATAAATATGTGACTCTTCAGATTTTGTGTTATACCATGCCTGATGAAGAGACCTGAGTAGTCTCGAAAGCTTGCAATTATTACCATCTTTTCAGTTAGCCATTAAAAGGTATCAACCACTGAGGACTCTCAGTTCTTTTAAACAATTTTTTTTTAATGTAAACTTGTGCATTTATTGAAGATGTAATGACCGCCATCTCCCCAGTGCCTTTACCGGACATGCAGCCCCATATCATCAATGACTGTGGACATTTATGTTCTCTTCAGGCAGTCATCTTTTTAAATCTAATTGGAACGACCCCAAATAAAAGTTCCAGCATCATCACCTTGCCCAATGCAGATTTGCAATTAATCACTGAATATGACTTCCATCCAGGCATCCACAGTCCACGATTGCTTTTCCTTAGCCCATTGTAACATTTTATTTTTCTGTTTAAGTGTTAATGATGGCTTTTGTTTAGCTTTTCTGTATGTAAATCCAATTTCCTTTAGGCGGTTTCTTACAGTTCGGTCACAGACATTGACTCCAGTTTTCTCCCATTCATTCCTTATTTGTTTTGTTGTGCATTTCCTGTTTTGGAGACATATTGTTTTAAGTTTCCTGTCTTGACGCTTTGAGGTCTTCCTTGGTCTAGCAGTATGTTTGCCTTTAACAACCTTCCCATGTTGTTTGTATTTGGTCCAGATTTTAGACAGCCACTGTGAACAATCAACATTTTTTGCAACATTGCGTGATTTACCCTCTTTTAAGAGTTTGATAATCCTCTCCTTTTGTTTCAATTGACATCTCTCATGTTGGAGCCATGATTCACGTCAGTCTGAAATGAAATGACTTTAGTTTTGTGCCATGTCTGTGATCTGCTTTTTGTGTATAAAGTGTTTTTTATTTGATTTTCAAAGTTTATGAACCAACATGTGATCTGCTTTTTCTAAACCACTAAATGAACATCCTCAGAGCCAGGTGATTCCATCATTTTTGCCTGGGGTTGTAGATGCTCAAACAGACGCTTTATTGCCAGCAGATCCCAGCCGGTCAATGGCCGAATATGCCAATCAATACCTCATTTGTATAGATAGTTACCTCTAATAAATACAGGGATGAACAAAACACTCCAGATACTTTTTTTTTTTTTTTTTTTTTTTTTTGGTTGGCCAGGTCATGAGAACGGACATGCACATCAAAAATTGTAAAATAGAAACTAGTAGGTGGCATGGTCTGCCCAGATTTGCCTTGACTTGCCAGAGCATACTTTAAAATTTTCACCAAAAAAATGTCTACTATTGGGTTCTCCGATCTCCTCGCTTATGTATCTGGAGGGGGCATCACCTCCACTCATTCTGCTGGTTGGTGGCAAAATCGGCAGGTATTGTGTGCACCTCACACACGCTTGTTGGTGGATACAAACCGATGTGACGTCACCGGCACTGCCTATACGGATGTGAAGGGGTCAGTCTACTTCTGCAATTTCGTAAAATATTCTTCGAAGCTGCAAAAGAGTGTCCGGTAAAGCTTTGTATTGAGGTGACTACTCTTCTCAATACCTAAACTAGCCCCCTTCTCTTTCATGGCCTATACAAAGACGGACTGGCTTGGGTGTTGAAATGAGCCATCAGCCAGCCCCATTCATATCAAGGAAAGACCGATGGCACATCCTATCTTTCTAATGTGAACAGGTGCAAACTGAACATGAAACGCAGTAACAAAAAGGAGACCGTTGCACTCTGTAGTGCTAAGATATGTGGAACAATGAATATGGGACTATAGACATGCATTACTGCTATGAAAAACATTTGCAAATTGAGATACTTGGCACACAAAAATGGCCAGTTTTATTTGAGACCAACGGCCTTAGGCGATTTTAATTCTTCATTTTCAGGTTCCTGTCTGGCTATAAATTTGGAGTTTTTTGGGTTTTTTTTGTTTTTTTTTTACCCAAAGAGGTATTAGAATAGGCAAGGACCCAACAAGAGGTCACCTTGCCATTTGCTGTTGGGCTCACACAAAACTGGCCATTTTTGTGTGATAAGTATCTCAATTTTTCCATGTTTTTCATAGCAGCAATGAAAGTCTGTGTTTCCATATTCATTGTTACACATGTCTTGGCACCACAGAGTGCAACAGCCCCCCTCATATCACCGCTGTGGTCACACGTTGACACGGAAAATGTTGAAAGCAGGACTATATGGAGCTGAGAAATATCCGGAAAGGACATTTAGCATAATGATGGTAAACGGTGCGGCTCATCTTGGGATTAGGTGTATAGGACATACGAAAGAAGGGACTTGTGCAAACTTTAATGTGTTCTTATGTACGCAAAAGAAAAATTGACACTAGATGAATAAAAAAAAAATTGAGTGCCTTTTAATATATGCACCATGAATGTGCAAACCTTTAAGGGTTGGTCCCCTTTCAGAAAATCTCAGTTCCTTGGTGTTGTTTATTAAAAAGAAAAAAATACCGCTGCTCCTGCTATCTGACTGGCTGCAGCACTGACATCACGTAAACAGTGCGGCGGCCAATCGGCCAACAACTCGGGCATAGTCGCTGTAATAGCTAACCGGCTGCTGCATCATATATGGGAGCAGTGGTGGACTCGGGGAGTGTAGGTTAAATGGGTTGCCCCTTAGTCAGACAACCCCTTCTCAATCCATATGTATCCCCTCTTTTAAAATAAAAACACTTATACTCCCCTCTGGTGCCGGTGCTTTTTAAGCAGTGTCTGTGCTGTTCCAGCGGTTCCGGTACTGTCTATCCTGTGATCGCATAACAGTCTTACATCAAGCAAGTCCTACTGCCAATCAGTGGCCTCTTCACTCTCTGCCTTTGGACAATGTTGCCTACATCCAGAGGAAAAGAGAGCAGCAGTTACACTTGTTGCGCGATCCTGGGAGAGACGACGTCTCACCGCTGGAACAGCACCAACACTGAAGGTGAGTCGAACTTTTCCTATTTCAACAGAGGGATACATATGGATTGAGAAGGGGTTGTCTGAGTTGTAGACAACACTTTTTAAGTAGGTTTTTGGGGTTTTTTTTAATTGTCAAACTGCAGTCAGCAACTGGTCTTTTCTAAAAGTGGACAACCCCCTTAAAGGCTGGAATCCTAAATGTAGCCTGGAATGGATCCAAAAGGGAAAAAGAAATCTAAAGGCAGAATGGACACTACTTCCTGCAGAACCATTTTTTTGGCTTTGGCCAGAAAAATGTCATCAAAAATTGGACATGTGATTCCAGCTTTTAGGTCAGGTTCACTTTTTTTTTTATAGTACTGTATGCTGAGCACTACGGTTTCCTTCTAAATTTCCCCTAAAATAATCAGATGCAGGCAGAGACATTCAGAATATTGAGACAATTGGGGTCACTTTCGCCTATATTTTGGCAGTGTCCAACAACAAGTATTTCCTATGCTCTTGTGTCCACCCAAAAACGAAAAAGTTTAGTGGAGTCCAATGTGACATGATACTAATTGCCTCTGACTGGTTCTGTCTCATTCATGATTCCACTTCTTGGATGCAAGTGCTCAGTGTATATCACTGTATAAATGTGAACTTTGGCTTTTTAAAGGGGTTTTCCGAGACTATAAATCCATTTTTTGCAAACCCTTTAGAAGCCTCACTGTATTGGCAGGGCTGCCATTAACATAACGCAACCTTTGACTAATGCCAGCGCTGGCCAACAATCATGGCAGGATGGGAAAATCTGATGTTAAAGGGAATCTGTCAGCGAGTTTTTTCTATTTAATCTGAAGACAGGATGAGGTAGGGTTTGAGACACTGATTTACTAGGCTCTGTGGTGTAGTTTCAATACAATCAATGTTTTATCAGCAGGAGATTATCACTGCTGGACTAGCTGTCCATGTGCCTCCTGGCCCAATCACACCCCCCCCCCAGCACTGATTGACAGCAATATGTCCATATACAGTGTAGACAGAAGGCTGCTAATCAGTGGTGTGGGCAGGGTTATACACAGCTCAGAATTATGAACTCTGCTACATCCACCGCAAAGAGAATTTTCACACCTGCTGCAAACTAAGGTCGCTTTCACACATCCGGCTTTTCTTCATTTTGTCGGATCCTGCGCGCTCCCGTATAGTGTATACAGTACAATGGCCGCGCAACAAGCTCCGGTCACGTGCTGTCATGTGACCGGAGCATCTGACCAGGAAGTTGCAGCGCAGCCATTGTACTGTATACACTGTACGGGAGCACGTTGGATCCAACAAAGTGAAGAAAAGCCGGATGTGTGAAAGCGGCCTAAGTGACGCATCTCTGGAATCGGGGTCTCTGTCTCTACATCATGCTGCTCTCAGATGAGGTAGCAAAAAATCGGTGACAAATTCCCTTTAAGCTGAGAGTAGGGCCTTAATCGCCAAATGGTCCACTTTTTCTTGGAAAAAGTCCTAGATCTTGGCATTTTGCTCAGTTTCCCACATGTTTAGTACCATAAATTGTCTGGACGTCACTATAGACAAGATGTTGTGACTGCCTAATATTGAAATGGAATACGGGGTGACTTAGGGGTATTAGTAAAAATTAATTTGGTCTCGGAAAACCCAATCTATAAGAAATATTTATTTATTTTTTTTGTCTGAACATTTTCCATAACTTAGGCTTTTATGTTTTGTAGCTTTTCATGTATATAAGGTCAATTCTGCAGCATTAGTGTTTTTTTCTTTGGTTGTGTATTATACATGAGGTGCTTTACGTTGCCCCCTTCTTTTTCAATCGAAATGGGCAAACTCACTAGTTTTTCTATTCATTTTAAAAATGAGGCTGTGACCATAGAGTATTGCATCTTTTGTCCGGGTACGATGATGCTAAATCTTTATATGTCATTCAAAAAAATTTTTTTTTTTTAATTTCCAAATAAATATTTAATGCATTTCAGCAAATTGCGTTTATTGCTCTTTATTTATACAATAATTTTCAAAACTAACATTTTTCATGTGCATTTAATGTGTTTTCTGCTGTTCTGTCTGAATCTCGTTTTAAAGGGAACCAACCACCAGGATTTTGCTATATAAAGTAAAGGCAGTGCCATACTGGCACTGAGATGCTGAATCCAGGCATACCTGTTGTAGAAAGATCCAATGCTTGGTTGCTGAAATATCTAATCAAAGTTTGAGAGATGTGTGAAATAGTAGAAAAAATGATGAAGAGCACTCACCGGTAATTGCTGTGCAAATAGGTGCAAGTTTATTCACAAGTGCGGTATTACATGTGAAGACAGGCGGGGAGGGAGCAGAACAGGACGGCACGTCAGGCGACGGCCGTTTCGCACTCTATTCTCTACTATTTGAGTATAGAGTGCGAAACTGCCGTCGTCTGACGTGCCGTCCCGTCCTGCTCCCTCCCCGCCTGCCTTCACATGTAATACTGCACTTGTGAATAAACTTGCACCTATTTGCAAAGCAATTACCAGTGAGTGCTCTTCATCATTTTTTCTACTATTTCACACAGTGTATCATGTTGCCGTCTCTTTGAAGTAGCACCCCACAGCTGTTTTTTTTCCAGCATCAGTGTTTCTGTCACCTATATATTTTTGCTGCGCTCAGCGTTACAGCTGTGTATGTCTTAAGGGTTTTTTTTCCCCATGTGTCTCTACATATAGAGTAGTGCCCTGTCCTCCTTACCTTTTTGAAAGTTTGAGAAATGCACTTCACTGTTTTTGATGTGTGCAGCAGGTGCGAGCCTTTGTGAGTCGGCTTCTCGGTGTATACTCCTCCTTCTCCGCATCCTCTGGCTTGCCCCCTTTTATTTGAATATCATGCTGCGCAGCTGTTAGCGGCGCATGCGCATTAGCACAGTAATTCTGTCTTCATTAAAATGGTGCTGGAGTCTGTGCATGCGCGAACCGCATCTCCGTTGCCATTTTATTGAAAACTCTGTGGCATTAGCCAGTTTGCAGATTTTTGTATTTTCCCTCACCCTATGACGGCACCACGAGAGAGGATCCGCCCATCCAGGACAGGAAACCTTCAGGTTAAAAAGGGGCGGTCCTCTCGCCGCCTCAGTTTGGTTTCCTGTCCTGGACGGATACCTCAGGATGCGGCCCTGGAGAGCCGTGGATCTACTAGCAAGTCTTATCCGGTCCCGTCGGGCGGTTCTGGCGGCGGCACGGGTCCAGCCTCGTCCCGTTAGGGTGCCTGGAGGCGCCATGGTGGACCCCCGGGGGTTGCGTCCGTGAGCGGGAGCTGCGCATCGGGCAGCAGATAAGTGCAGCAGCCTGCCGGTCCTTCCTGGGCGGCGGGGCTGCTCGCGGCCGCGTGTGCTGCACGCCGCCGCCATCTTGGAGGCGTGTCTTGAGTGCGGGCGTTGCGCATGCGCGGCGGCCGCACCGACCATGCGCTGATGTCGGCGATGACGTCAGAACCCGGAAGTGGGTCCGGAGGCGCGGGGGGGCACGTGCTCCAGTGCTCCAGCGCTGGGTTTAAAAACGGAGCTCTGAGCTGGGAGGACCGTGCTCCAGGCCTCCTACATTACGGAGGTGTTTTTGGCCATTGTTCTAGGGCCCTGGGAATATGGACAAGGAGGGGCACCGTGAGGAGGACCGACACTCGGTGCGTGAGTCCTCCCCTCCTGCTGGCAAGAAGCTGAAACCACCGGAGCGTCGCAGGAGCAACTCTGGCTCTGATGCCAGCTTATCCAGCAAGCGTGGCACCCGGGCCACTAAACAGACCCGGGATGCATCTGATGGCAAAGGCGCCTCCAGAGGGAAGACTTTGATGAAAGCTCCTTCCCCAGAACCGGTACCGACCCTTCATCTCCTTGTGGGTGAGTGATCTTCGGACATGTGTACCTGTGGTTCATTATTTTTCCTGGTGTTGTCTCCCCTCCGTCCCTGTCATGCGTAGGTTAAAAAAACGCGGAAGTGTACTGCCAAAACAAATAACAGGGAATGCGCCCTCTGTACCCGGCAACTGACTCCGTCCTGGTCCAAACGGCTCTGCAAAGACTGTATCCAGCAGACCATTTCGGATGAGACTCCTGGGTTTGCTAGTGATCTTCGTGCCATCATTCGGTCCGAAGTCCAGAGTTCTCTGCAGTCCCTGAAAGAGCCTCCCCGTAAGCAGCATAGACAGGCCTCACCATCCAGTCGATCCGAGGGAGAGTGTGGGTCTTCTGGTTCTGCATCCTCTTCCTCTGACAGTGAGGCTGACGTCCACCATTGTTTCCCTGTAGAGGGCATGAGCAAATTGATTAAGGCTGTCAGGGACACTATGGGCATTACTGAAGAGAAATTGCAGCCTTCAGTACAGGATGTCATGTTTAAGGGTCTGGAGCATAGAAAGCGCAGGACCTTTCCCGGTGGTAGACAAGATACAGGCATTGATCTCCAGGGAATGGAAGAAGCCGGATAAGCGGGGTTCTCTTCCAGGCGGCTTCAAGCGCAAGTATCCCTTTGAGGACGCTACTTGTTCCCACTGGGATAGGGCACCCAAATTGGATGTGGCAGTGGCTAAGGCATCAAAGAAGTTTTCCATTCCCTTCGAGGATATGGGATCCTTTAAAGGACCCTATGGATCGGAAGGCGGATGTCTTCCTTAAAACCGCATGGGAGTCCTCTGCGGGTGCTCTCCGGCCGGCCATTGCAGCTATTTGTACGGCACGATCTCTGGTGATGTGGTTGTCCGAATTGGAGGAGAAGCTGAGGGACAAGGTTCCTCGGGATGAGATTATTTCTTCTCTGCCCAGGCTGCAGGGAGCAGCGTCTTTCATCTCAGATGCATCGGCGGATTCCACTCGACTGGCTGCTAAGACTGCAGCCCTTTCTAATGCAGCTCGTTGAGCCTTATGGTTGAAATGTTGCCCGGGGGATCTTCAGGTTAAGTCTAAGCTGTGTTCCATTCCCTGTCAGGGCGCGTTCCTTTTCGGTTCGGTTCTAGACGATGTTCTTGAGAAGGCTGGGGACAGAAAAAGGAACTTTCCGGCCCCGTCCTTTCCCTCCTTCAAGCGATCCTTTCGTAAGAAGCAGTTCACCCGTAAATTCACCCCCAGGAATAGGCGTGCCTGGTCGGATCGCAAGAAGGAAGATAAGGGTTTCTTGTTCAAGAGCCCTTCCCAATCCAAGAAGTCTTCCCAATGACTCCCTTCCCCAGGTGGGGGGGAGATTGACCTACTTTCTTCCAGCCTGGGAATGTATTTTTTTCGAGTCCATGGATTCTCAATATCATCCGATCAGGTCTGACGTTTCTATTCCGCGGTGTTCCTCCCAGGCGCTTTCTCCAGACATCCCCGAGGACGTCTCCGAGCGAACAACATGCCTTGGAGGGGGAAATGAAGTCCCTATTGCGCCGGGCGGTCCTGACAGACGTCCCATTGGCGGAAAGGGTAGAAGGGTTCTACTCCCCTCTTTCTTTGTCGCTCCATTGGGAGACCCAGACAATTGGGTGTATAGCTTCTGCCTCCGGAGGCCACACAAAGTATTACACTTTAAAAAGTGTAACCCCTCCCCTCTGCCTATACACCCTCCCGTGCATCACGGGCCCATCAGTTTTATGCTTTGTGTTGAAGGAGGCACACATTCACGCAAGCTCCACATTTAGTCAGCAGTAGCTGCTGATTTTATCGGATGGAAGAAAAGAGGGCCCCCCACAGGGCCCCCGGCATGCTCCCTTCTCACCCCACTAATGTCGGCGGTGCTGTTAAGGTTGAGGTACCCATTGCGGGTACAAAGGCTGGAGCCACATGCCGTTTTCCTTCTCCATCCCTTAGAGGCTCTGGGAGAAGTGGGATCCTAACCGGTCACCATGCACTGGGACCGGGCTCCCTCCGCAGCCCCTGGGGGAATCTGACGGACAGGAGACTGGGCATCATCAGGGACAGGCCCTGCTTCTAAGAGGTACTCTATGTCCCCTTGGGGACGGCGCATGGAGCGCCTGTGTAACAGACGCTGCAGCGGCTGCTGTGGTTTTCTTTGTCGCTCTATTGGGAGACCCAGACAATTGGGTGTATAGCTACTGCCTCCGGAGGCCACACAAAGTATTACACTTAAAAGTGTAAGGCCCCTCCCCTTCTGCCTATACACCCCTCGTGGGATCACGAGCTCCTCAGTTTTCATGCTTTGTGCGAAGGAGGCACACATACATGCATAGCTCCACTGTTTAGTCAGCAGCAGCTGCTGACTATGTCGGTTGGAAGAAAAGAGAGCCCATACTAGGGCCCCCAGCATGCTCCCTTCTCACCCCACTTTTTGTCGGCGGTGTTTGTTAAGGTTGAGGTACCCATTGCGGGTACGGAGGCTGGAGCCCACATGCTGCTTTCCTTCCCCATCCCCTTAGGGCTCTGGGTGAAGTGGGATCCCATCGGTCTCCAGGCACTGAGGCCGTGCTCCATCCACAGCCCCTGGGAATCTGCTGGACATGGAGCGGAGTATCTTCAGGGACATGGCCCTGCTACGTTGAGGTACTCTGTGTCCCCGTGGGGACCGCGCACAGACACACGGCAGCACTGCTGGGTGTGTTAGTGCGCCAGGGACGGCGGCGCTGCCCGCACTGGTGCCATCGCACACTACAGCGTAGCTGGGTGTGTTAGAGTATTGGGGGACTACCGCGCTAACCGCCGCTGCCATTTTTATCTCAGGCGCGGCTGGGACTTGTGGTGCGCCGGGGACTTCCGCGCCGACCAGGGCTTATATGCCGGCCGCGCTTATCACTCTAGTCCCCGGCTTGTGCGGCCTAGTCTCACTTCGTTACCGCCCACAGGCCTGCCAGTCAGGGTAAGGGCGTGACGCTGCACAGCACGGCAGCGCTGAGAGCTGGAGTATGCTTTGCATACTCCACCCCTCTCACTGTGTACACTGTGAAACCGGATTCCCGCACTTTCTAGGGCACGCCCACGGCCTCCTCCTCTACACAGGACGCCGGCAGCCATTCATGTCAGTTTTTTCTGTGGCTGAGAAAAGAGACAAGTTTGGGAAGACCCTGGCAGGGATTCTGATGGTCACACAACCGCTGTGAGCGGGCGCTAAGCAGCACCTGTGGTGCTAACCCCACTAGTGCCGAAGTGCACATATAGATATATGCTTGTACGCTATACATTGCACTGTTCGGTCGCACTTTTGTATTTTGGCTATATACCCTCCTTGATTGTTCGGGGGAGATAACAGCATATCGTCTGGGTAAAACAAGGGTGCAGAAGCACATGTTTTTCTATGCAGCCTGTACAGCATGTACGGCTATACTGCCGGCAGGTTACACGGACCCCCATTGTATGCAATGCTCGGCCCCTGTGACACGTACTCAGCCGGAGTCTCTGCTAATGGTCCAGGTGATGGGGACGGAGTTTGCAGTATTTACTGACAGACTTTCTGAGCCTATGGCTATGATACTAGAAGCCTTGCAGTCCAGACAAGTCTCTTAGACCACGGGCACTGTTGATTCATTGCCCCCTGGTCCCCCCCCCCCCTTGGTGCAACAAGGTGCTCCGGGAGTGTCTCATGGATCCCAAAGTGAGGGGTCTGACTCGGACCGCAGTCCCAGACCCCCTAAGCGACCTCGCTGGGAGCATCCCTCGACATCACCGCATGATTCAGGGTCTCAGCATGGGGACTCTCTCTATGATGAGACGGAGGTATCTGATCAGGATTCTGATCCTGAGAACGTTCTCTACCTGGATACACCTGATTGTGACACCGTAGTGAACGATCTTACGGCGTCCATCAATCAAATGTTGGTTTTTTCTCCCTCAGCTCCTACGCCTGAGGAGTCAGCTTCTCAGCAGAAGTTCCGTTTCAGGTTCCCCAAGCGTACATTGAGTACGTTTTCTGGATCACTCTGACTTCAGGGAAGCAGTCCAGAACCACCAGGCTTGTCCAGATATCCTTTTTCCAAGCGCCTTAAGGATACACGTTATCCCTTCCCTTTTGACGTTGTCAAGGGCTGGGTTCAGTGTTCCAATGTGGACCCTCCTATCTCCGGCGGCTTAATCCTTAGTTGCAGTGGAAGATATGGTTTCACTCAAAGATGCCGCTGACAGACAGATGGAGCTCTGGTTGAAATCCATCTATGAAGCTATTGGCGCGTCTTTTGCTCCAGCTTTCGCAGCAGTCTGAGCGCTCCAAGCGGTCTCAGCGGCTCAAGCGCAAATTGAGGCAGTCACACGTACGTCTGCGCCGCAGACTGCGTCTTTACCTTCTCCAACGTCAGCGTTTGCGTCATACGCCATTAATGCTGTCCTGGACTCGGCGAGCCGGAAGGCACTTGCGTCCGACAATTCAGTGGTAATACGCAGAGCCTTGGGGTTGCGGGAATGGAAGACAGATTCTGCTTCCAAAAAAGTGCTTCACCAGTTTGCCAATCTGCGGCGACCGCTGGTTTAGTGAGCGTCTGGATGAAATCATCAAACAATCCAAGGGAAAGGATACATCCTTTCCTCAGGCTAAACCGAACAGACCCCAACAGAGGAGGGGACAGTCGAGGTTTCGGTCCTTGCGGGGCGTGGGCAGGTTCAATTCTCCTCGTCCAAAAGGCCTCAGAAAGATCAGACGTATTCCGATTCATGGCGGCCTAAATCACGTCCTAAAAAGACCGCCGGAGGTAAAAACCGCCACCAAGGCGGCTTCCTCATGACTTTCGGTCTCCTCACACCGCATCCTCGGTCGGTGGCAGGCTCTCCCGCTGTTGCGACACCTGGCTGCCACAGGTAAAAGACCGTTGGGTGAGAGACATTCCGTCTCACGGTTACAGGATAGAGTTCTACTCTCGTCCTCCGACTCGATTCTTCAGAACATCTCCGTCCCCCGAGCGAGCCGAGGCTCTCAGGCAGGCGGTGTGCACTCTGCAGGCAGAAGGAGTGGTGGTCCCGGTTCCTTTTCAGCAACAGGGGCACGGTGTTTACTCCAATGTGTTTGTGGTTCCAAAATATGACGGGTTTTTCCGTCCGGGCAACAGACACGTAAAAACCAGGCGGTTTCGGATGGAATCCCTCCGCTCCGTCATCGCCTCAATGTCTCAAGGAGATTTCCCCATTGAGTCCTGGATCCTAGCGTCTTCAGGATTATCTCAAGAAGTTATTGCCACCATGAGACAGGCTAGAAAACCAACGTCCGCCAAGATCTACCACAGGACGTGGAAGATATTCTTAGCCTGGTGCTCTGCTCAGGGAGTTTCTCCCTGGCCATTTGCATTGCCTACTTTTCTTTCCTTCCTGCAATCCGGTTTGGAAAAAGGTTTGTCGCTCAGCTCCCTTAAAGGACAAGTCTCAGCGCTATCTGTCTTTTTTCAGAAACGACTAGCGCGACTTCCTCAGGTACGCACGTTCCTGCAAGGGGTTTGTCATATCGTCCCTCCTTACAAGCGGCCGTTAGAGACCTGGGATCTGAACAGGGTTCTAATTGCTCTCCAGAAGCCGCCTTTCGAGCCTATGAGGGATGTTTCCCTTTCTCGTTTTTCACAGAAAGTGGCCTTTCTAGTAGCGGTCACGTCTCTTCGGAGAGTGTCCGAGCTAGCAGCGCTGTCATGCAAATCTCCCTTCCCGGCGTTTCACCAGGACACGGTGGTTCTGCGCCCGATTCCGGAGTTTCTCCCTAAGGTGGTATCCCCCTTTCATCTCAATTTGTGTCCTCATCCAGTTCATCAATTTGAAAAGGGTTTGCATTTATTGGATCTGGTGAGAGCACTCAGGATCTACTTTTCCCGCACGGCGCCCCTGCGCCGCTCGGATGCATTCTTTGTCCTTGTCGCTGGTCAGCGTAAAGGGTCGCAAGCTTCCAAATCCACCCTGGTTCGGTGGATCAAGGAACCAATTCTTGAAACCTACCGTTCTGCTGGGCTTCCGGTCCCCTCAGGGCTGAAGGCCCATTCTACCAGAGCCGTGGGTGCGTCCTGGGCATTACGGCACCAGGCTACGGCTCAGCAAGTGTGCCAGGCCGCTACCTGGTCGAGTCTGCACACTTTTACCAAGCATTATCAGGTGCATACCTATGCTTCGGCGGATGCCAGCATAGGCAGATGAGTCCTTCAGGCGGCGGTTGCCCACCTGTAGGAAGGGGCCGTTTTACGGCTCTATTACGAGGTATTATTTTACCCACCCAGGGATTGCTTTTGGACATCCCAATTGTCTGGGTCTCCTAATAGAGCGACAAAGAAGAAGGGAATTTTGTTTACTTACCGTAAATTCCTTTTCTTCTAGCTCTAATTGGGAGACCCAGCACCCGCCCCTGTTTTTTTGTATACACATGTTGTTCATGTTGAATGGTTGCAGTTCTCCGATATTTCTTCGGATTGAATTTGCTTAAACCAGTTTATTGGCTTTCCTCCTTCTTGCTTTTGCACTAAAACTGAGGAGCTCGTGATCCCACGAGGGGTGTATAGGCAGAAGGGGAGGGGCCTTACACTTTTAAGTGTAATACTTTGTGTGGCCTCCGGAGGCAGTAGCTATACACCCAATTGTCTGGGTCTCCCAATTAGAGCTAGAAGAAAAGGAATTTACGGTAAGTAAACAAAATTCCCTTCTTTGTGACGCCGGGACTACCGCTCCGACCGCGCCTGTTTGCCGGCCGCGTTATTAAATTTAGTCCCCGGCTTCTGCGGCCTAGTACCATAACTCCCGCCCCCGGGCCTGCCAGTCAGGGGTAAGGGTGGGACGCTCGACTAGATGTCGGCAGTGAGGGCTGGAGCATACTTAGGTATCCTCCTCCCCCCTCACTGAGCACTGAGGGGCACCAGATTCCCGCACTTTTTTTAATCACGCCCACGGCTCCCTCCTCCTCTGAGAACGCTGGCAGCCATTGTTATAATCACTTCTGCCGGTGGAGGAATTCAGAACGAGCTCTACAGCTCTGGGAGGCCCAGGCAGGGAATCTGGTGGTCACACAACCGCTTTGGGCGGTCGGTAAGCCGCACCAGTTATAGGTGCTGGCCCCCTTGGGTGCCGAAGTGTATATATATATATTTATATATTGTATACATTTTCTCTGTTCGGCCGCATTATTTGCCTTTGGCTATATACCCTCACTGATTACTCTAAGAGGAGACAACAGCATGTCGTCCGCAAAGAGCAAGGGTGCCAAGGCACAGGCTTATTTTGCAACCTGTACCTCTTGTGCGGCTATGTTACCTGCAGGTTCCACCTACCCTCATTGTGTGCAATGCTCGGCCCCTGTGGCACTCACTCAGCCGGAGCCTCAGGCACTGGTGGGACCCTCGGCTCAGGTAGAACCACCGGCTTCCACTGTCCAGGTGGCAGGGACAGAGTTTGCAGTTTTGGCTGAAAAACTGAGTCGCTTTCACAATCCATGGCTCAGTCTATGGACAGATGGTCTGCTAAGATACTAGAAGCCTTGCAGTCCAGACCGGTATCACAGGCCCAGGGCAGTTCATCACCCCCAGGCCCCCCTTGGTCGGCGCAGCAAAGTGCTCCTGGGGTGACACCTAGGTCCCACGGGGAGGACTCCGACACTGACCGCAGTCCCAGACCGCCTAAGCGGGCTCGCTGGGAACCTTCCTCGCCTTCATCACGCTGCTCAGGGTCTCAGCATGAGAACTCTCTGGAGGATGAAGCGGAGGTCGCAGCTCAGGGCTCTGACCCTGACGTTGCTCTCAATCTTGATACACCTGAAGGGGACGCCATAGTAAATGACCTTATAGCGTCCATCAACCAGGTGCTAGAACTTTCTCCTCCAACTCCACCTATAGAGGAGTCGGCTTCACAGCAGGAGAAACACCAGTTTAGGTTTCCCAAACGTACACGGAGTGCGTTTTTCGATCACTCTAACTTCAGAGATGCTGTCCAGAAGCACCGAGCATTTCCGGAAAAGCGCTTTACTAAGCGCCTTAATGACACACGTTACCCCTTCCCCCCTGACGTAGTTAAGGGTTGGGCTCAGTGTCACAAGGTGGATCCTCCAGTCTCTAGACTGGCGGCTAGATCCGTAGTATCAGTGGCAGATGGCTCATCGCTCAAGGATGCCACTGACAGGCAAATAGAGCTCCTGATGAAATCCATCTATGAAGCCATAGGCGCGTCTTTTGCTCCGGCATTCGCAGCTGTGTGGGCACTCCAAGCTATCTCAGCTTGTCTGTCTGAGATTAATGCGGTCACACGTACCTCTACTCCGCAGGTTGTGTCTTTGACTTCTCAGGCGTCGGTTTTTTTGTCCTACGCCATGAACGCCGTCCTGGACTCTGCGAGCCGTACAGCGGTAGCATCCGCCAATTCGGTGGCAGTCCGCAGGGCCATGTGGCTACGCGAATGGAAGGCAGACTCTGCTTCCAAGAAGTTCTTAACCGGTTTGCCATTTTCTGGCGACCGTTTGTTTGGCGAGCAATTGGACGAAATTATTAAACAATCCAAGGGAAAGGACTCGTCCTTACCCCAGTCCAAACCAAACAGACCTCAGCAGCGAAAGATACAACCCAGGTTTCGGTCCTTTCGGCCCTCAGCCAGGTCCCATTCCTCCACGTCCAACAGGTCAGAGAAGGGCCAGAGGAACTCTTCTGCATGGCGGTCTAAGTCACGTCCTAAAAAGACCGCCGGAGGAGCCCCCCCCAAGGCGGCCTCCTCATGACTTTCGGCCTCCCCAAACCGCATCCTCGGTCGGTGGCAGGCTCTCCCGCTTTTGCGACGCCTGGTGGCCACATGTCCAAGACCGATGGGTGAGAGACATTCTGTCTCACGGTTACAGGATAGAGCTCAGTTCTCGTCCTCCGACTCGTTTCTTCAGAACATCTCCGCCCCCCGAGCGAGCCGATGCACTTTTTCAGGCGGTGAACACTCTGAAGGCAGAAGGAGTTGTGATCCCCGTTCCCCTTCAAGAACGTGGTTGCGGTTTTTACTCCAGCTTGTTCGTAGTGCCAAAAAAGGACGGATCATTCCGTCCCGTTCTGGACCTCAAACTGCTCAACAGACACGTGAGAACCAGACGGTTCCGGATGGAATCTCTCCGCTCTGTCATCGCCTCGATGTCTCAAGGAGACTTCCTAGCATCAATCGACATCAGGGATGCTTATCTCCATGTGCCGATTGCACCAGAGCATCAACGCTTCCTGCGTTTCGCCATCGGGGACGAACACCTTCAGTTCGTGGCACTGCCTTTCGGCCTGGCGACAGCCCCACGGGTCTTCACCAAGGTCATGGCAGCAGTGGTGGCGGTCCTACACTCTCAGGGCCACTCGGTGATCCCTTTCTTAGACGATCTTCTAGTCAAGGCACCCTCCCGGGTGGCATGTCAACACAGCCTGACCGTTGCTCTGGAGACTCTCCAGAGGTTCGGGTGGATCATCAATTTCCCAAAGTCAAAATTGACACCGACCCAATCACTGACTTACCTCGGGATGGAGTTTCATACTCTCTCAGCGATAGTGAAGCTTCCGCTGGACAAACAGCGTTCGCTGCAGATGGGGGTGCACTCTCTCCTTCGGGCCCAGTCACACCCCTTGAGGCGCCTCATGCACTTCCTAGGGAAGATGGTGGCAGCAATGGAGGCAGTTCCCTTTGCGCAGTTTCATCTGCGTCCACTTCAATGGGACATTCTCCGCAAATGGGACAGGAGGTCGACGTCCCTAGACAGGAACGTCTCTCTTTCACTGGCAGCCAAAACCTCTCTTCAGTGGTGGCTTCTTCCCACTTTTGTCGAAGGGAAAATCCTTCCTGCCCCCATCCTGGGCTGTGGTCACGACGGACGCGAGTCTGTCAGGGTGGGGAGCGGTCTTCCTCCACCACAGGGCTCAGGGAACCTGGACTCCGACAGAGTCCTCCCTTCAGATCAATGTTCTGGAGATAAGGGCAGTGTATCTAGCCCTAAGGGCGTTCCAGCGGTGGCTGGAGGGCAGGCAGATCCGAATACAGTCGGACAACGCCACGGCGGTCGCGTACATCAACCACCAGGGCGGCACACGCAGTTGTCAAGCCTTCCAAGAAGTTCGGCGGATTCTGCTGTGGGCGGAAGCCACAGCCTCCACCATCTCTGCAGTTCACATCCCGGGCGTAGAAAACTGGGAAGCAGACTTTCTCAGTCGCCAGGGCATGGACGCAGGGGAATGGTCTCTTCACCCGGACGTGTTTCAAGAGATCTGTTGCCGCTGGGGAATGCCGGACGTCGACCTCACGGCGTCTCGGCACAACAACAAAGTCCCGGCATTCATGGCACGGTCTCAAGATCACAGAACTCTGGCGGCGGACGCATTAGTTCAGGATTGGTCGCAGTTTCGACTGCCTTATGTATTTCCTCCTCTGGCACTACTGCCCAGAGTGTTACGCAAGATCAGGTCCGACTGCCGCCGCGCCATCCTCGTCGCTCCAGACTGGCCGAGGAGGTCGTGGTACCCGGATCTGTGGCACCTCACGGTGGGTCAACCATGGGCACTCCCAGACCGACCAGACTTCCTGTCTCAAGGGCCATTTTTCCATCTGAATTCTGCGGCCCTCAACCTGACTGTGTGGCCATTGAGTCCTGGCTCCTAGCGTCCTCAGGGTTATCTCAAGATGTCATTTCCACCATGAGACAGGCCAGGAAACAAACGTCCGCCAAGATCTATCACAGGGCTTGGAGGATCTTCTTATCCTGGTGCGCTGATCGGGGTTTTACCCCCTGGCCGTTTGCCTTACCCACTTTTCGCCTTTCGCAGAAGGTGGCCTTCCTTGTGGCAGTCACATCACTTCGGAGAGTGTCTGAGCTAGCAGCGCTGTCATGCAAAGCCCCCTTCCTGGTGTTTCACCAGGATAAGGTGGTTCTGCGTCCGGTCCCGGAATTTCTCCCTAAGGTGGTATCCCCTTTTCATCTCAATCAGGATATCTCCTTACCTTCTTTTTGCCCTCATCCAGTTCACCAATGTGAAAAGGATTTGCACTTGTTAGATCTGGTGAGAGCACTCCGGCTCTACATTTCTCGCACGGCGCCCCTGCGCCGTTCTGATGCGCTCTTTGTCCTTGTTGCTGGCCAGCGTAAGGGGTCGCAGGCTTCCAAGTCAACCTTGGCTCGGTGGATCAAGGAACCGATTCTTGAAGCCTACCGTTCTTCTGGGCTTCCGATTCCTTCAGGGCTGAAAGCCCATTCTACCAGAGCCGTAGGTGCATCCTGGGCATTGCGGCACCAGGCTACGGCTCAGCAGGTGTGTCAGGCGGCTACCTGGTCGAGTCTGCACACTTTCACGAAACACTATCAGGTGCATGCCTATGCTTCGGCAGATGCCAGCCTAGGTAGGCGAGTCCTTCAGGCGGCGGTTGCCCACCTATAAGAGGGGGCCGTTTTCGGCTCTTATCGAGGTATTCTTTTACCCACCCAGGGACTGCTTTTGGACGTCCCAATTGTCTGGGTCTCCCAATGGAGCGACAAAGAAGAAGGGAATTTTGTTTACTTACCGTAAATTCCTTTTCTTCTAGCTCCTATTGGGAGACCCAGCACCCGCCCCTGTTCCCTTCGGGCTGTTGTTCTTTTGTGTACACATGTTGTTCATGTTGAATTGTTCTTTTGGTTCATGGTTTCAGTTCTCCGAACATCCTTCGGATTGAATTTACCTTAGACCAATTTATAAGTTTCATCCTTCCTGCTTTGGCACCAAAACTGATGGGCCCGTGATGCACGGGAGAGTGTATAGGCAGAGGGGAGGGGTTACACTTTTTAAAGTGTAATACTTTGTGTGGCCTCCGGAGGCAGAAGCTATACACCCAATTGTCTGGGTCTCCCAATAGGAGCTAGAAGAAAAGGAATTTACGGTAAGTAAACAAAATTCCCTTCTTTTCTGGTCGTGAAACCGGACGGCTCCTTTCGGGTCATCATAAACCTCAAAGGTCTGAACAGCCACCTGCAAATCTTGTCCTTCAAGATGGAATCGATGAAGTCCACGATCAAGTCTCTCTACCCGAATTGTCATATGGCTGTCCTGGATCTGAAGGACGCGTATTATCATCTTCCCATCGCTCCTCCCTTCCAGAAATATCTCAGGGTGGCGGTGATGGTCGACGGGTCGGTGCGACATCTGCAGTTCAGGGCCTTACCATTCGGCCTGGCAATTCGCCCCGAGTCTTCACGAAGCTCATCCTGGAAATCACTGCCCACCTGCGGGAAGACAGAATTCTCATTATCCTGTATCTCGACGACTTCCTCGTGGTGGGGGATTCGGCGAACCACTGTACTGCCGTCCTTCAGACTGTCTGCTCAAAGCTGGAAGGCCTCGGCTGGATTTTGAACAGGGAGAAATCAAGGTTGCTTCCAGCCTCGGTGCAAGTCTTTTTGGGACTTACTTTGGACTCTCTCCAACAGGAATGTCGTCTCCCTCCTTCCAAAGTGGAGAAGATTCGCACTCTGGTGCAGCAGGCGGTGGCGGTTCCGCACATGTCTCTACGGCGGGCTATGTCTCTTCTGGGCTCCCTGACCTCTACTCTCCCCGCAGTTTTATGGGCTCAAGGACATACCAGGGCCCTCCAGTGGGACATTCTGGAGCATCAGTCGTTTCTGGGGGACAACCTGAACAATCGGATTACACTAAGCTCCAGCTCCATCGCCTCCCTGCACTGGTGGCTGGTTCCTGCGCACCTCCAAAGGGGAGTCCCGTGGTCTGTCCCGGTGTCCCGAATTGTGACTACGGATGCCAGTGTGTCCGGATGGGGGGGCTCGCCTGCTGGGCCGTCCGATTCAGGGTCTCTGGTCGCCCAGGGAGGCAGCTTCCTCCTCCAATATCAGAGAGCTGTTGGCCGTGGAACGGGCACTGACTGGACTCCTCCCTTCCCTGACCGGTCACCATACCCGGATGTTGTCGGACAATCAGGTGACGGTGGCTTACCTGAACCATCAGGGGGGCACAAGGTCCAGGTCCCTTATGTTGATAGCAGACAGGATTCTGTCCCTGTCAGAAACTCACCTTCTGTCCCTCACTGCTGTTCACATCAGGGGGAAAGACAACCTCGCGACGGATTTTCTGAGTCGCACTCGTCTGCGCGAGGGGGGAGTGGGCACTCAACCCGTCAGTCTTCGCCCTCATCACGGCCAGGTGGGGGGTTCCAGTCAATGACCTTTTTTCCACCAAACGGAACAGGAAGATTCCTCAGTTCTGCTCTCTCAATCCGAAGGAACTTCTGTATGCTGTGGACACCCTGTCAATCCCCTGGGACTTTCCTCTGGCGTATGCGTTCCCCCCGCTGGTACTTCTCCCCTCGGTCCTGAAGAAAATCAGGGACGACGGAACCAGGGTGATTCTGATTGCTCCCTTCTGGCCAAAGCGACCGTGGTTTTTTTGGCTGGTTCGGATGTCCCTGACCGACCCGTGGGTCCTCCCAGAACTTCCGAATCTCCTGTCCCAGGGACCTGTGTGCCATCCTCCGACTGTCAAGTTGCACCTGACGGCATGGAATTTGAGAGGGCGTTACTGATCAGTAAGGGGTTTTCCCCCAATTTGGTCTCCAAACTGTTAGGTTGTAGAAAGCCTGTGACAACCAAGATCTACTGTAGGACTTGGAAAAAGTTCTTATCTTCCTCGGGCGCTAGTGTGACTGAGGAGGTTCCCATCGGTCCCATCCTGGAGTTCCTGCAGTGTGGGTTGGACAAGGGGTTGGCGGTTAGCACACTCAAGGTCCAGATCTCAGCGTTAGCAGCACTCTACAATTATGTCGCGGGGAACCCTTGGGTGGCTAGGTTTGTTAGGGCTAGTTCGCGCCAGCGTCCTAGACGGGTAGTCTCTCTCCCCCCTTGGGACCTTAACCTGGTTTTGGGGGCCCTGACGGGTCCTCCATTCGAGCCCCTTGACTCCATATCTGTTAAATGTCTTTCCCTTAAGACGGTCCTCCTGGTAGCCCTGACCTCGGCCCGTAGGATTAGCGACATTCAGGCCCTTTCTATTGACCCGCCTTACACTCAAATACTGGACAATAGGGTAGTTTTGCGCCCTGACCCTGCATACCTCCCCAAGGTTGTTTCTCGGTTTCATACGTCCCAGGAGATTGTATTGCCATCCTTTTGCACTAACCCGACGCATGCGGAGGAAAGACGTTGGCATTGTCTGGATGTCCGTCGTTGTCTCATCCAGTATCTTCTTGTCACCAGTTCCTGGAGGCGGGACAAATTTCTGTTTGTCTCTTTGTCCAGGGGCCTCAAAAGGGGGTTAAGTGTTCCAAATCCACGCTGGCCAGGTGGATTAGGGACGCCATTGAGTTAGCTTACACGGCTAGGGGTGCTGCTGTTCCGGTGGGTCTTAAGGCACATTCCACGCGGGCTGTAGCATCTTCTTGGGCAGAACGGGCGGATGTTTCCATTGCTCAAATTTGTAAAGCTGCCACATGGTCTTCACCCTCGACCTTTTATAAGCATTATAGGTTGGATCTTTCCTTCTCCGACCTCACCTTTGGGAGACGTGTTCTACAGGCTGTGGTTCCTCCCTAATCTTTTTTTTCGCTGTAATTCTCTCGTGGTGCCATCATAGGGTGAGGGAAAAATACATAATTACTTACCGGTAATGTAATGTGTTTTTTCCGAACCCATGACTGCACCCTTATTTCCCACCCTGCACTGGGGATTGTTGGTTGGTTCACCTTCCTTTCTTCCTTCTTCCACACTTTTTTTTCTGGTGGTGGCCTTATACTAACCTGTTGTTTTTTTCGGAGGTCCTCTCATGCTCTGTAATCAAACTGAGGCGGCGACAGGACTGCCCCTTTTTAACCTGAAGGTTTCCTGTCCTGGATGGGCGGATCCTCTCTCGTGGTGCAGTCATGGGTTTGGAAAAAACACATTACCGGTAAGTAATTACGTATTTTTTTCATCTGCGCACACGCCCCTGCCGCACAGTCGTCACTGCAGTCTGTTCCATAAACACGGTACGCGCATGTGCGGACTGCGGTGCCTTTTTAATGAAGACAGAATTACTGTCAGTGCGCATGCGCCGCCAACAGCAGCAATGGCGATGTAGCGTGATATTCAAACAAAAAGGGGCAAGCCAGAGGACACTGGAGGACTACATGCCAAGGATCCAACCCACAAAAACCACCCGCGATGCACCTGTCAAAGTGTAGCGCATTTCTGCAACTTTGATTAAAGATATTTCAGCAATCAAGCATCTGATATTTCTACAACAGATATGCCTGGATTCAGAATCTTAGTGCTAGTATGACACTGCCTTTACCTTTTATATAGCAAAATCCTGGTGGTTGGTTCTCTTTAAAGGGAAGCTGGCACCATAAAAATAGAGTCCCAATTTTCAGGGACCGTATTATAGAGCAAGGGGAACTGAGCAGGTTAATATAATATGTGAGAAAAGATTGAACATAATCTGTGTTTTCATCATGTTAGCCCCTGCTCTTTCTGGGATTTTAAGACCACCCAGTGGATTGATCGGTGATATCTAAACTCACTCTTGCACAAAAAATGGCCGTCAATCACTGATAAGGACCGCCCACTGGACCAATAGTCCTGGAAAGACCAGAGGTATAATGAGGAAATCACAGGTATACTGAATCTTTTTCTCACAAAATGTATATATCAAGTTGTGTACATACATGAATGACTCCACATACGTCAGCTATATTGATAGTAGCCATAACCCAACTCTGCTACATAAATGTTCAATACTGGTTATTAAGAAAGCTAAAAAAACAAACACAACTTTATAGTTTTTAATCAGTTTTATTTTTAGGGCTATATGTAAAACTAAAATGGTAATGGTCATTATCTTGCAACACCCCCATACAGTAGAATAAAGGTGTCTTACTCTTCCCCCTGACCAATGATGCCAAGAGAGAGGATGATCCGGACAGGGATGGATAATCTTTTCATGTTGGTTCTGTAAATAAAATTCTTCCACTGTGATCTGATAAAAGCAAAAGATCATCTACTTTCTAAGTTTAATGAGAATCTGTCATCAGGTTTTTTTTTTTTGGTTTTTTTTCTATCCCAACTGAGTTATATGATGTAGGGGCAGAGATCCTGATCCTACCAATGTATCACTTACTGGGCTGCTTGCTACGGTATTCATATCAATTTTTTTCTGCTGCAGATCTAGTAGATCTCTGAATGCTGAGCTCTGTATAACCCCGCCCACACCACTGATTAGAAGATTTCTATGTACACTGTGCATAGACAGAAATCTGACAATTAGTGGTGGGGGTGTGGTTGCACAGAGCAAGAGGACTACCTAGCAGCAGATTTACTAGTTCTTTAGTAGTAGTCTGAAGATAAAACCATTTATTTCATCAAAATTACAGCAAGCAGCCCAGTAGGAGATGATCACTGCTGGATTAGCTGCCCTGTGCCTTCAATAAGGTCTGACCACACCTCCAGCACTGATTAGCAGCTTACTGTGAATATACATTGTACACAGAATGCTGGCAATCAGTGGTGTGGGCAGGGTTATACATAGGTCAGCATTCTGAGCTCTGCTACATCTATAGCAGAGAAAACTATCACAACTGCTGCATTCAGTAAACAAAATGACACATTGCTGGAATCAGGGTCTCTGTCCCTACATCATGCTGCTCTCAGATTCAGTGGCATCAAGCTGCTGCTGACAGATTCCCCTTTAATAACATAACTTTTTAGACCAAATGTTCTCATGTCCCCTCTTGGAGTTTTTATTTTTTTGGGGGGAACAGAAATGTTTGTGCAACATCATGTGTTGAGGAAGAGTCGAGAGTCCCTTGAAACATTTTTCTTGACAATATGAGCCTATTAGAGTGACTTAAATCCAATATCTTTGAGAGCCTTTATATCAAGCAATATATCCTAATCTAATAAAGGGCTTGTCCAGTCTTAGGGCGGAAGTGTGCGCATCTGAGAGTCCTAACAGAGCGCCCATTGCACGCACCTGAGAATCCTGACAGTGCACACGCTGCGGCCTGTGCGGATTCACAAGTCTGCAGTCACATACAGTAACTGCAGACTTGCACCCTGAGAGTGGACAACCCCGTTAAAGGGCTTTTCCTGTAAACTTACATTGACCGTTTTCTTTATGCACCCTGGTAATGCCGACCACTGTAGAATACATTTCCAGCCAGAAATCCCTCAGTCCATTAACCTCATAATGTCTCATTATACAAATTAATTTTACGGATACAATTGAGATTTCACCTTTAACCATGGCCATTCCTAATCCCTAGTACAGAAGTGCAGAGATGCAAACGCACTTCCATAAGCAGTTCTATAGTTTCTCCTGTAGGTGGCGATAGAGTACTTATATCTACACGAAAGGACTCTTTTATTTTTTTTTTTTTGTAATCTATTTTAAAGATATTCTTGCAGCCTCCTCTAGAATTCTGACCTGGATCCATAGAATTAATCTTCGTGTTTTTGACAATTCTTTGCAGCTATATATGTAAATATTGCACTTGCTTGATACGGTCTCGAAACTTTAGAAAACAAAAAAAAATCAAGACGTAAGAAGATTTTGATTTAGGGCAAAAGAATGACTTTGGACTTTATAATATTTTATTATGCGTTGAAAGGTCTAGTTTAGAAAATCAGTTTTCATAGACGCTGTTGATGTATACGGGGTTAATAGGCTTGTGGTCAGAGTGCAGTCGTCACCAAAAAAAGACACTGGCACGAATTTTGGGTTTCACTTCATCAGTGTTTTTTGATCTTTGGTCAGGCGTTTCTATGGTTACAGAAGTTTTTTAAACTTTTGACCAATACATAAAATTTTATACAAAGGTACAAAAAGTTAGATATGTTTAGCATAGAAAAGGGACGTCTCGGAGGAGATCTCATTTATATGTATAAATACATGTGTGGTCAATATAAAGGACTGGCACATGACTTATTTCTTCCAAAGACAATACTAAGGACCAGGGGGCACTCACTGCGAGTGGAAGAAAAGCGATTCCGGCAGCTAAATAGGAAAGGGTTCTTTACAGTTAGAGCAGTCAGACTGTGGAATGCCGACCACAAGAGGTAGTAATGGCAGATACTATAACAGCTTTTATATCAGGGCTGGAGGATTTCCTCAGTGCACACAACATTGTTGGTTATAAGTGACTTAGGGACAAAATGTAGAACTGGTGGAGGAAGGGTGAACTATACGGACCTAGGTCTTTTTTTCAACCTAAGTAACTATGTAAAATAAGTAATCACTGCAAATATTGAGAAAAATTTCTCTCCTTCTCCTTGGCAGCTGGATATCAACTTCTGGGCCAAATCCTGACTGATCACCTATTCTTGCACTAGTAAGAAATTCCATACATACTTCTGACCAGCAGTGACCTATGGAGCCTTGTTCCTAGAACGTTCTCAGAACAAGGGTCCAAAGGAACTGATTGGCATCGTGAGACATTGATCACTTCTCGACCTTGGTCATCCCGTTGTAATCCCCACACAGCTGCTGATCCAATCAACAGATATGTGCAGCGAACAGGCGCGGGTGGATCACAGATCTACACACGCCTGCTTACCACTTAGATCGTGGTGTCAAATACTGACCGAGATTTAAATGGCCGCGATGGGGGATAGTGCTGTTCGCCGCCGCCATCAGCGGCCCCATGATGCGATCATGGGGAGCCGATGATTGTCATGGTAGCGCAGGGTCAGCTGATGACCCCTGACATTGGCATGACTTATTTCCTGTGAGAGCCAACAGAGTTGGCAGCACTCACAGGAACACTGCATTTCTGATGATCAGAGCTGTGCAGCTCTGATCAGCAAAAATGAACAGGTGCTTGGACTGTGCAGTGATAGTGCCCTAGGGGGACTAGTAAAATAAAAAAATAAATAAAAAATGACCAAAAAAACAAAGTTCAAATCGTCCCCCATTGAAAATTAAACAATAAAAAATATTCAGATATTTGGTATTGCTACATTCAGAAATGCCCAATCTATCGAAATATAAAATCAATGAATTTGATCGGTACACAGTATGGCAAGAAATTTCAAAACCCAAAATTGTTTTTTGGTCATCGCAATTTTTTCAAAAATACAATAACAGGTGACCAAAACTTAGCATCTGCACAAAAATGGTACCATTAAAAACATCCGCTCAAGACGCAAAAAATAAGTCCTCACTGAGCCCCAGATCTGAAAAAATAAGAGCGTTACGTATCTCGGAATTCAGCGCCAAAAACGCTATTCTTTTTTTTGGAAAAACTACAGAATTATTGTTTTTTAACCTCTTAGATAAAAGTATATACATGTTTGGTATCTACGAACTCATACCGAACTGAAGCATCATATGGACACAGTAGGTTTGCCATATAGTGAATAAAAACCCCAAAAACTATTGTGCAATTGCACATTTTTGTAATTTCACCGCACTTGGAATTTTTTTTTTCCTGTTTTCCACTAGTTGGTAACACTAATTGTTTTGAAAAGTACATCTCGTCCCGCAAAAAATAAGCAGTCATATGGCAAGAGTGCCATAAAAATAAAAAAAGTTATGGCTCTTTGAAGAAGGGAAAGAGAAAAAACAAAATGAAAAAACTGAAAATTGCCTGGGGGTGAAGTGGTTAAATTGTTGGATCACATTGGAATTTGGAAAGTATATTTCATCTTTAAATTGGTGAGAGAGGAGAGCCAGCACGATCTGAAATTGGCATGCATCATATAAAAAGTGAAAATTCACAGATTTATTCCAACTGTACTACAATAAAAAAAATAATGAGATTTTTAGCAAATAATTGATCAATTTTTTGAGCCACCCCTGCCAACGTCACGGCAAATCTCAATAGGGGGGTCCTACTCTACATTCTGTATTTCATGTGCCATGCGGCCTCCTAGATAAAGTTAAAAGCAGAACCATAATAGAGCACACATACCTGTAACCTGTATATAACCGCTTCTATGTTGCAAAAAAGGCACTTGTGGATAGAGACCAGCCCAGGTCCCAGCATGTGGAGCAAGCTCTGCACCATACTAGGACTATATCAGAACTGATCCTCCCAGTGCCAAACAGCAACCATTGATAAAGGCGGACCAGATCCAAGATGGTGCTTAATTAGCATTGCCTGTGGAAAGGGGTGAGGTAACTGAATCTGAACAGCCACCAACAGGAGGAATACATAGCAAACCAATATCAGGCGTGCATGGCATGGTGGTGACCGGCCACCAGAATTTGTGGCATAACTACGACCAAACAGAGAGAGAGGAGAGCCAGCACGATCTGAAATTGGCATGCATCATATAAAAAGTGAAAATTCACAGATTTATTCCAACTGTACTACAATAAAAAAAATGAGATTTTTAGCAAAGGTTCATCAGGAGCGCCCACAATCGGGCACAGAGTGTCGGCCACAGTAACCCACTCTGCCACGGTCCTAATCCCCGCCTATGAGGCGGGGATTAGGACAGTGGCAGAGTGGGTTACTGTGGCCGACACTCTGTGCCCGATTGTGGGCGCTCCTGATGAACCTTGGCGGGACTCTGCGCCAGGGGGAAACGCGTCGAGCTAGCGGTTCCCAAACTTGGGCCTGGATTTTCTAGTGACTACACTGAAGCATCAGCATTGATATGGCGATTTGTCCAGATTCATAACAATAAGCTAAGTACTCTTATATGTTACATCTACAGGGAATAGACTGGAGTTACATACATTGTGTCCAATTTGTGGCTAAGTATGTTATTATATCTGGGGACCATCCATCTGTGTGCCTACTCTGGAGTCATGTTTTGAGCAATTGATTACCTTGTCTGTAGCAGTAGGTGAAGGCAAGGCTCCTTTAGTCTTATGTGCATGTTAGTGCAATCTGTGTGTTTAGCACCAAAATAGGTGTTCTATTACATGCATTTATTGAATATACAGAACAACTGGTATTTACATATAGGGGCCCCAGAGGCACACGGTGCCCATTGATATTGTTCATTTTAAGGTGGCGATTCTAACCTCAAATATTTTATATTATATTGGCCTGGTCAATTTCTCTGTAGAGTCACACCTGCATATGTGCTACACATTAGTAGACACTATGCAATCCCTGTAAATTTGTGCAGTGCAGCAATATTCAAATTAAGCACTCCCTTATTCCCAGACTAGTTGCACTTTCTAATGCAGTGCAGGGGAAGGAGGGCGAGCCGACGGTGAGCGGGGGCGCCTGTACGAAATTTAGGGTGCCGACCTCCGCAGGCTAGGTAGGGGAAGTGAAGGGGCGTTGACCACTCCCAGTCTGCACTGCAGCACTTCTTCCTATATATTTTTTTGTTGTTTTGTATACGTGTGTGTTCATGTTGGGATATCCATTTTAAACTTTATCATTAAAGAATTGAATTTTAAGGGTTTTTTCTTCTCACGGTATACACTACATCTGAAGCTAACAACGAGTCCATAGAACATGACCGCCCCCTGTGAACTTCATGGAGAGACGGCGTGACGTGCATGATCAGCGGTGATGTCAATCAGATAAGTTGCTGACACAGCTGGAGTTACCCATGGCCCTCCACCTGTATCCTCAGGTAAATTGACCTCAGGGTACTTCATTAAACTCAGTGACCCCACTGAGGTCACTGACTTTACTGAGGTCACAGGTGGAGGGCCATGGGAAACTCCAGCTGTGTCCGCAACTTACCTGATTACTGATCGCATGGCTCATTCAGGATCATGAGCGGCCCCGGAAGTGAATGAGTGGTCAGGAAGTAGTTACAGCTGCGTCGTAACCTCGGTAAGTAGGAAGTGCATGCTTCATTCTTATTTTATTTTTTTATTTTTTTATTTCCTGAGTTGCAGGATCCAGATCAATACCCGGAATCCCCTGAGAATTCCGGGCCCGAGTACGTTTGAAATTCACTGTATTTGGACTTTTACAGTCCGGCTCCACCCATCACTAATCCTCCTAATCTATTCTAATCTATCCTACTCTAAACTCTCCTACTCTAATCTATCCTAATCTAATTTAATCTGATCTACCCTAATCAAATTGAATCTAATCGAATTTAACCTAATCTAAACTATCCTAAATATGATCTAATGTAATTTAATACATGCTAATATAATATAATATAATCTATTCTATCCTAATATAATCTACCCAAGGCACGCATAGTAAATGCACTTATTCTTTACTCCACCCTATCTCTGTCCGCACTGGGGTGGATGGTGTCGGTAATTTAGCCGCATCACGATAAACATTTTTCTTCCCTTTATTCACATTCTCACCTAGTGCCTGTCAGGGGCCGGTATTTTAGTGAGCAAGCAATGAAAAAAATTGCAGCCTGCAGGTATTTCATTTCAGACTTTTCATATCCCAAGTGACAGCAGAGTCCATTGAGAAAGTATTTATGGATCATGGAGCTGCCGGCTATCAAGAGCAAAAAATGTATAATGTGGAGAAGCCGAGAATCCACCGAGGTCTGAGCCTACCTTGAACTGTATAAATTTCTTTAGTGAGCCATAGATCCATGTCGTCTCCGGCCATACGTTTGTTTACAGTAGCGGTAAGGAATGCGTGCGCCGTCATTGTGTGAATATTTAGCTCTAAAGAGCGTTTAACAGATTTTGAGTTTTGTAATAAAAAGTAATTTTCCTACTGAACCGAGAAGTGACAGTAATCTGATTACACAATGTATATATAAAGTTCAGAACGCTGGCACCACACAAATGTGCGGATGAATGTCGCCTTAGGCCCCTTTCACACATCAGTTTTTTGCCATCAGTCACAATCCGTGGAATTTTGAAAAAAACTGATCCAGCAACTGAGGTCGCTGGATCCTTTTTTTTCGCATTGACTTGTATTAGGCTGCATTCACACTATATTTTTTTAACATGTGTCATGAACGTTGTTTTGCTGTAAAAGCGGATCCTGCTTTTACAAAGAAAAACGCATGTGTTATTTTGCAGATTCCTGTCACTGGATGTTTAGTGCCGGGCATTGGAGTCATGTGATTGGGAGTGAGGGGAACTGAACGTGACAGACTGGGAGCCGGCATCTGACAGCTGCGGAGGCTCGTAACCAAGGTGAACATCGGGTAACTTGCTTGGATACCCGATATTTACCTTGGTTACGAGTGTCTGCACACGTAACAAAGGTAAACATCGGGTAACTAAGCGAAGCACTTTGCTTGGTTACCCGATATCTAACTTGGTTGCGAGTGTCCGCAGCTCTCAGGCGGGGGAGAGAGAGACTGATCACGCCAGGCTGGTTTCTGGCTATGCTCAGTAGAGCAAGCAGTATCCTGTCAGCATGCCAGCGTTCACATACGTTTGCATGCAGTAAAGTCAGGATCCAGCGATTTGCAGTATTTGGACGCAGCTCAAAAACGCTACAAGTAGCGTTTTTAAAAAAAGTTAGAAAACAGTAAGTCGCTGGATCCTCACTATAACGCACGCAAACGCATGTGAACGCATGTTGACGTGAGTCCATTGCAAATGCATTGAAATGAAAACACATTTGCACTGGATCCGTTTTTGCGTTAAAAAATAAAAACGTTCAGGACCCATGTTAAAAAAAAAAAAGTAGTGTGAAAGCAGCCTTAGCGACACATTGTGACGGATGGCCTCATGTTTCATCAGTTGTTCGACGGATCCATCTAAAAATGTTTGTCCAGACGGAGATGACGTCCGCAGTAACGTTTTTTTGTACGTTGAAAAAACGGACAGCGACGGATCCGTCGCCATCCGTCGTTTGGTAGAATGGAAGCCAATTGGCGCAGGATCCGTCATTTGTCAAATGACAGAATCCAGCGACGGATTCCGTTTTTTATTTTTTTTTTAAACAATAGATTTTTATTGATTTTCAAGATATTCACAAACAAAAGAAAACAGACATTCAAGAAAATATATAAAATCCCTTAGATGTTGGGTGTTTTCATAAATCTTTGATATGACTATATGTTAAGAATTAATAATGAAAGCAGTCCAGTCAATCACATTAACCAGAACTAATACTATCAACAGCACCCATCATCTATCTTTAGGGTGAAAAGGTAGTCAAGGTTATAACAATCATATATAGAATCCTATACATTTTTCAACCTCATCCCCTCAATTCGGGGATCTCTCTACCATGAATGAAAAGGAAAAGAACGTGTTAGGGGGGAAGAAAAAATTAAGCTGTAAAGGAAGGAAGGAAAAACAGAGAAGTTTAGAGGATTGCACTTTATTTCAAGATCTGGCGGTAAAGAGGAGAGGACCGGAACGCCTCCCAGTGAAACCACGTCCAAGCAACGGTGTCTCTTTCTTGTTGTGAGTAAGCCACCAGGGACTCCATACGGTGCACTAGGTCCACCTCTGCAAACCACTCCTCCAAAGACGGGGGATCCATGGATCTCCAGTGTCTGGGGATTACAGTTTTCACAGCCTGTAGTAGGTGTCTGAGCAGGGATTTTTTAAATCTGGAAGCGGATATGGGGAACATATAGAGCAAGATTGCTTCTGGGGTCTGTGGTATTGAGATCCCTGTTACTTCCAACACCTTCCTGAGGACTCCGTTCCAAAAGGCGCTCAGTGTCGGGCAGGACCACCATATGTGAGTCATCGATCCCAATTCTGCACCTCAGCGCCAGCACGTATCCAGAACCCCTGGAAACCATTTATTTATTGTGACTGGGACCCTGTACCATCTTGATATTATCTTGTAGCTTGTTTCTTGCGACTTAGATGCTATGATTGATTTGTGTGAAAGCGAAAAACATTTGTTCCATTGGGATTTTGTGAAAGTTTTGTTTAGTTCTGACTCCCAGGCCTTACAGTATGAGGGGAGGTAGAGCAGATCTTTTTCCGAGAGCAATTTGTACACCACCGAAGTCGCATGCGGTATAATAGTTTTAGCGAGGCATAGCGTTTCAAACGTTGAAGAGGGGGCGTGTCAAAGCTGGTTTCTCAAGGATTGATATAAAAAAGTGCTGGAGTTAGGTGTATTCATATTCATGACGTGGAGTGGTGGGGGTTTCTCCCAGGATCGCACTGAGTGGCAATAGTACACCGCTAGGGGGCCACCTGGTGAAAACGTAGAGGGTGGGACTTGGAGCTACTTAAAAATGCCGGGGCTGCACATCCCGGTTTGAACTTAGGGTTACCCGATATGGGAAACAAGGGGCCAATCCCATCTACCAGTCCTTTTTTCAGAGAAGGAGCGCTTAAGGTCTTTAACGTGTTAGTTGTTGTGTAGGATATTTCCAGATTCTTTGGAACTATGGACGGGCGTAACCAAGGCAGGGTTCCAGCCGGGATCGGACATATGTCAGTTGCCAGGCGCACCCATAACTTCGTCTTATAGCTATGTATTAAGTCCAGTATTCGAGCATGTGCTGCCGCAAAATAATGACGGCAGTCTGGTAAGCCCGTTACTCCAGCCTCCTTAGGACGCGTTAGAGTCTCCCATCGTAGTCTCGGGTGTTTTGACGCCCATACAAAGTTCTTAAATTGTCGCCTGATTCCCTCCCAAAATGTCGTTGGGATGTGAGTTGGAATTGTGTGTAATAGGTATAACAGCCTGGGGAGGTGTGTTGGAATTGTGTGTAATAGGTATAACAGCCTGGGGAGGATTGTCATTTTTAATATATTAATGCGCCCGAACCAGGAGAAACTCACCCGCTCCCAGGTGGTTGTTATTTTCTAATTTGGAGAGAAATGGCTGAAAGTTCAACGCAAACAATCTGGAGCTATCCGAGGGTAGACGGATGCCCAAATAGGTAATGACATTGCCCGGGGGCCACCTAAATGGGTAGTGCGACTTCAGATCGTGCACCATCTCATCAGTGAGAGTTACATTGAGAGCCTCGGATTTGTCCATATTGATCTTAAAGTTGGACCACCTACCGAATCTCTCCAACAGATCCAGTAAATTAGGGAGTGAAGTCACCGGATTTGTTATATAAATTAGTACATCATCTGTGAACGCTGAGCATTTATATTCTTTGCCAGCTAATTTAATTCCGCGAATCTCAGTGTGGTTACGAATGGCCGCCAGGAGGTGTTCCATGATAAGTATGTAGAGAAGATGGGATAGTGGGCATCCCTGTCGGGTACCGTTGTGGATGGTGAAGGGGTTTGATAATGAGCCATTAATTTTTAGGTTAGCGAATGGGTGGTTATATAGAGAAAGAATTTTAGCAAGGAAGGAGGGACCGAAGCCAATATGTGCAAGGGTTTGCACGAGAGAGGACCAAGAAATTCTATCGAATGCCTTCTCGGCGTCAAGGGAAAGGACCATCATCGGTATTTTGTGGGTTTTAGCGTGATGTATAATATCTATGGTTTTTAGGGTGTTGTCCCGCGCCTCTCTCCCTGGGACAAAGCCCACTTGGTCAGGGTGGATCAGCGAGGGGAGTAGTGGGCTCAATCTATTTGCTATTAATTTTGCAAAAATTTTTAGGTCCGTGTTCAGGAGGGAAATTGGGCGGTAGCTTTTGCAAACATTTGGGTCTTTTCCCGGTTTAGGGATCACGGTGACAAATGCAGCCGTCGATTGGGCAGGGAACGGACAGGACTCGGAGATGGAATTGAATGCGACCAGCATCACAGGGGATAGAAGGTCTACCAGTGTTTTGTAGAATTTCCCTGTGAACCCATCTGGTCCTGGGCTTTTGTTATTTGGTAGGTTCTTTATTACATTTAACAGTTCAGTGTGGTCAAATGGGTTGTCTAGTTCGGCTATGATTTCTGGTCTAGGGGCGTTGAAAGGGGACGTGATTGGGAGTGGCTGCCTCACTGGTTTGGGGAGATTATATAAGCTTGCGTAGTATGAGTGGAACGTGTCGGAGATCTCTGCCGTTGTGTGGACCAAGGAGTCGTTGACCCCTTTGATACAGGGAATAAAATTCTGGGTGCACTGAGAGCGAAGGGCTCTCACAAGCATCCTCCCCGGTTTGTTACCAAATTCATAGAATCTGCTGCGCCCAATTTGGAGATACCGCTTATAAGATTCGTCTAGCAAATGTTTTACGTCTTGTCTTGCTTTGAGGAGATGTCTTAGTGTTTCTGTCGAGAGTGCATTTTTATGGGCTAATTCCAATTTGGTAATTGTTTGTAGGGCAGAACCAAGGGCTTCGGCTTTGGCCTTCTTCAAACGGGAGCCATGTTTAATAAGGACCCCTCTCAAAACACATTTAAGTGCTTCCCATTTGAGAATTGGGGCAGTCGTGTCAGCAATGTGGTCTGAGAGAAAGTGTCCTATGGATTCCCGTACATCCGCCACACACACCGGGTCCTCCAGCAAGCTCTCATTCAACCGCCATGGGCGCACCGTTTTAGAAATGGAAGGGATCGTTAAAGAGCAGTAAACTGGAGCGTGGTCGGACCACAGTATGTTACCGATTGCCGTAGAGGACACCCAGGGGAGAGCTGAGTGTTGGACCATGATATAATCAATCCTACTATAGGAATCGTGCGGTGTTGAGTAAAAGGTATAGTCTCTGACCTCGGGATGTTGTAGTCTCCACACGTCACATAACTGTAACCTGAGGAGAGCTTTTTTAACATATTTGATAGCTTTGTATGATAAGTGAGACTTTTTCTTTGAGTTGTCCAAAACCGGGTTTAAAGTAAGGTTGAGGTCAGTGCATAAAATTACCGACCCCTGCACCAAGGGGGAGGACTCGTCTATCAGATTTGAGATGTAGTTGGCTTGGTCCTGGTTAGGGGTGTATACATTTAATAGGGTTAATATCTGACCCTCGACCTTTAGGGAAAGAATAATATATCTCGCCTCTATCTATTGTACAGCTAAGAATTTGGTGGGTGAGGGATTTATGTATGGTGACTGCAACCCCCTTAGATTTGTTGCTAGGATTGTTGGCAAAATGCCAACTGGTGTATTGTTTATGTTTGATGATAGGAGTGTGGTTTTCTTTAAAGTGTGTTTCTTGGAAGCAGATTATCTGTACCTTATGTCGATGGAAATGGTGCAGGACCTGCGCCAGTTTCTCCGGAGTGTTCAGACCCTTAGCGTTGAAGGAGGCGATTCTTAATTCCATCATTCAGGGTAAACGATAGTGCAACACCGGTGAGTGGGAAGCTTCGTGCAATGCCGTGAAATAAGTAAAGATAGAAAGATTAGAATGTAGAAAGGGGATAGAGAAATAGAGATTCAGCAAACTTAAAGGCTCAGAGGTATAGCCTCTGTGCAACAAACAACCTAGGAGAGGTACTAATGTGAAACAGGAGCTTGTGCAACCTTGGCAGGCCGGACAGAGGCTCCCACCCGATGTGGGGCGAAGTCTGGTCCAGCAAGTGGCAAGGTGGCACAGGAGCCTGCGTAACACTTTAACTGGTTTAACCATATAACTTGAAGTAACTGAGTATCCATCGGCTATTGGATAAGGTAATGAGTCTCTGGGCGTGAGGCAAATTTTAGTTATAACCTAATAGTGTTTAACTATTCTTTCAAGAGCATCTCTGCAACATATGAAAGTCACGGAGTCCCGGGTTCTTGTTGGGATGCTGGAGTGTCCAAATGGGAAACAATTCCCTCGATAGTTACCATTTTACAGACAAGTTAACTGGATTCGGTCGCTAGGGTGTAATGCGACGGCTCGCAGTCGGTCCTCTTTTGTCACCTCCCTTCAGTCTTTCTCTGGAGGGAGGGCCTACAAGGGGGTGATCTCGGGATTTTGGGGGTCTCCCAGTTAAAACCGTGCCATTTTCAATTAGCGTCACCCACTCAGGCAAATTAATGTTTGGTAGTCCCAATCCGGACAGGAAACCTCGTATGTCTCCCGGGGTTCTTATTGTGAAGGTTTTTAGGCCCCTCCGAACCGATAAAGAAAAGGGGAACCCCCATCTAAAGGGGATCTCCCTTTCCTGTAGAAGGCTCATTAGGGGTTTGAGGGCCGCTCTTTGGGCCAGTGTAAATCGTGATAAATCTGGCATGATTCGGATGGGGTGACCTTGGTGGGAGATGGTTTGTTTCTTGCGTGCCGCCTGCAGAATTGATTCCTTAAGTTGGTAGAAGTGAATCCGGCAGATTATGTCTCTTGGTTGGGGGTTATTTGGGTCTGGGGGCCGTAGTGCTCTATGGGCCCTATCAAGTTCAATGAAAGTGTCCGGTGGGCGTCTTAGCAATCCATTAAAGATGGTAGTCAGTATTGATGGAATATCTGTAGTGGTAATGGATTCAGGGAGGCCTCTAATTCTCAAATTATTTCTCCTATTTCTGTTTTCAAGATCATCCAATGAAGATTGAAGATTTTGTATTAGGGAGGAGTGGCGTTTAACGGTATCCGTCAGTGTTTGTATGGTTTTCGTCGTGGAGTCACGAGCTTGAGATAGGGAGCCCACTTTTGATGAAAGATCTGTTAACTCCGAGCGGAACTGGGAGAATTCTTGCTTGCATTCAGAGACAATCTTAGTTGTTAGGTTAGTTATGTCCTGTTTGGTGGGAATTGATTCTAGTAGTCTACGTGTATCTGCCAGAGTGGTTGATCTGTCTTCCTCTATAGGAGTGTGCATAAACAGTTGCTTATTCTCAGGTAGTTGGTGGTCAGGTCTGGTGGTGGCCGTGATTCTGTCTGACAATTCCATGGGGGTGCCTATGCATTCTGGTGTCATTCTATCTCCCAGTGCCTCTTTTCGAGGTGAAGGTGCTTTCAGCTCGGCCTCTAATGTACCACCATCTCTGGGGAGGCCGAGAGCCAGGAAGAGCCAGGTGACCATTTGGCTGAGGACCCAGAGGAATGCGTGACGGGGGGGTCAGACCACAGCCCCTGTGTAGTGTGCTCCATTGTGGGTCTCACAGGTGATCCCATTACTGCGCCTGGCAACTTATGAGGTGTTATGGTTATCTCTGCAGGTGAGTGCAGGACAGTATGGGAACGCCGCCTCCCTTCAGCTCCGTCTTTCCCCTGTGGCTCCATCTCATGTATGTCGGGTGAGGGGGGGGACTCGTTACCACATGGGTTTCTCCGCTTCCCTGCGGTTTTATCGGCGTTTGTGGGCCTGCTGGGGGTGTGTGTGCAGCGTCGCCGTCTCCCGCACCGTGGATGGGGGAAGCGGCGCCATTCCCCTCCCCCCGCTTCTCACCTCATCGAGGGCCGACGCAGCCCGTCCGCTCCCGCCTCCGTCACCAGCGCAACTGCGGTCTCCCTGAAGGGCTCCCTCTCCGATTCCGCCGGCCGTTACCTTCTTTGGGAACACAGGTGCGTTCCCATTTACGTCGCCATCTGCGTCGCCGCATGGGGAGTCGCCATCTTGCCATGCTGCTGTTCCTCCATCCTCCGGTCTCACGGGCGGCTGCCGACTGGTCTCTACATCAGATGGGGTCGGTGGATTCAGCACTGTTTGGCCCGGTATGTTAGGTAGGCAGTCGACTCCAGGAGACGCATGCTCCACTGTGTGGATGTCCTGAGTCTGATCTCCCGGTGTCGCCTGCTGGAAATCCCGGGACTCCCGGCGGGGAGGATTTGAGCGGGTGAGCAGCTGTTCCCTTTAGTAGCAGGGGGCTGAGAGGATGCTCTAGCCTTAGTTTTCTTGTTTGTTTTGCCCATGGTTCTTGTGGATGCCGATGGATTAGTTTCTGTGCTGCAGGAGTTCCAGAAAGTGCCTCCTCACACTTCCATAGTTAGCCACGCCCCCCCGTTTTTTTGTTTTTTTTTAACTGAGCATGCTCCAAGTATTATTTAGCCCCCAGCTAGTCCAATCCGTCGCATCAGTTTTGCCATAATCTGCGACAGATCCGTCGAGAAAACTGATTGTGAATGATGGCAAAAAACTGATGTGTGAAAGGGGCCTTATCCTAAAAGGAGTCAATAAAAAAAATATCCCAACGGTATATGAAATATTTCAGAAAATAAGCTGAAGGCATGATATTTTTTGGTCACCTAATGGAGATGTGAAATATTGTGAAAAGGGAACATGCCACCACCACTGAGCCATGATATACACTGTACATATATACAATATTCTGGAACACTATATATAATAAGAGCCCAGCCTGTAAACACCTTTAAACGCCTTTATAATACTCAGAGGGTGGTCCAGTTCAATGGGTGTCACTGCTCTCGGTCCAGCATGTCCGGTGTGAATGATGAGTGCTCCATTGCTCTTCTGCGCAGTGTGCAGGTGCACTTTCATCTGCCCAGATGAGGGTAGAGCAAAGTATTGTAATGCGCAGGCGCAAAGAAAGGTCAAAGACCACCCGCACATGTGCACTACAATACTTTGATCTGTCCTCAGCTGGGCAGATCAAAGTGCGCATGCGCGTGAGTGCAATGGAGGCCTCTGTGGATGATGTATGACGCATCATGCACACGGGACTGGGCAGGAGGACGACAATCTCACAACATAGTGCAGGTCCGGACTGGAGAGTAGCGACACCCATCAGACTGGACCGCCCCCTAGATGAGTACAATAAAGGTGTTTTTACGTTCTACACAGTGGCCTGGGCTCTTACATACAGTATTCTGGAATACTGTATATAAGAGGTCACTGGTGGTGGGAAAAACCTGGTGACAAATTCCCTTTAGGCTTCTTTCACATGTCAGTATTTTGCATCAGTGTGTCATCAGCAGTTGGATGCCAAAACCAGGAGTGTCTCCAAAACACATAAGTATTTCAATTATAGTTCTCTGTAAGTTCCACTCCTGGTTTTGGCATACAAACACTGATGAAACACTGATGCAAAATACTGACGTGTGAAAGAGGCTTTAAACAAGATTTTTAGGTCAAATGGTCCCTGTCGATTTCACTAAAGTTTTGCTTAGTAGATTGCCAATGTAGACATTATCAAAAATGTAATACTTTTATTATCGAAACTGGGTTGGTTTTTTTTTTTTTTTTTAATTGAAATTTTGCTCTTCTAAAGTTATAGCCACAGACAATCTCCCTTTGGAGCAACTTGCTTTGAGCTACCTGTTGTCAAGACTGATCTGTCTATTTTTACAGACAAGCAGGACCAATTAAAGGAATTTACAGAATCGCCTGTGTCCATCAGACCCACACAGCACACAATTAGGAAAACTCCTGGACTTGCCTCGATCTGACTATAACTGTCAGTTATTTGTTTTGTGAAAATGTCTGCTCCGGACTCATAGAAAATCAGCCGTGCAATTGTAACCTCCTCTTCTTCGTCAGGTTTGGTTCCAAAGTCTTCTGCTTTCCCACTAACAGGTATGTGTTTTGTGAAGTGGGAAAGCGGGTTATAGCTGGACTTACTCTAAAAATCAGTAACTCAGCTGGTCTAGCTGAATTACAGCTGTGCTCACTCAGGATCAGCCGCTGTAACCTAGCTTTACCTTCTTTACGTTACGGCCACCTTATGACTTAACTCATATGGCTGTACTTTATTCCAATATTAGATATTTTAAATACAGTATCTCAAATACAACAAGCAACAATACAATGTAGTCATGCTTGAAAGTGTTGGTACCCTTGAATGTTTTGTTATACACATGTTTATTAACTTTGTAAAAACACTAGTGAATGCCCTTATTATCTCCCGCCTGGACTAGTGCAACCCCTCCTCTGTGGCCTCCCTTCTAACAGGCTTTCACCACTACAATCTATTCTAAACTATGCTGCCCAACTAATCCATCTGTCCTCCACTAGTCCCACCTTTCCCTCTCTGCCAATCCCTTCACTGGCTTCCCATTGCCCACCGACTCCAGTTCAAACCCTAATCATGACAAATAAAACCATCCACAACTTATCTCCTCCCTACATCTGTGACCTAGTCACCCAGTACCTACCTACATGTAACCTCTGATCCTTACAAGACCTCCTTCTCTAGGCCCCTCGCATCTCCTCTTCCCACAATAGCATCCAAGATTTCTCCCGTGCCTCCCGCATACTCTGGAATGCTTTGCCACAACATATCAGACTCTCGTCTACCTTGAAAAGCTTCAAAAGGAACCTGAAGACCCACCTCTCCCGACAAGCCTACAACCTGCAATATCCCTCAGTCCTCCACATGACTATCTCCACCCTCACCTACTGTATCCTCACTAGTGATGGGCAAACCCAGACAGTAAATGTCCAGTTCTGCATGGTTTCAAAGGTGCTGGGTGCTGGACACAGGCCCGGGATTTCAGGTATTGATCCAGGCACTGGGGAAGTTAAAAAAAAATAAATAAAATAAGGGGAAAATTAAAAAAAATAAGAATGAAGCAAGCGCTTCATACTTATGGAGGGTCCAGCCATGGCTGTACACTGCTCACACGCAGCTGTACGCTGCTTCCGCTGCCTCTCCTTCACTTCTTGGGCCACTCATTGCTCATCCATATGCACTGCTTTCCCCGCCCACCGGCTGTCCTAAGGTCTGTGAATGGTTGCAGTCAGATGCGTCCCCAGCCTGTGTGACAGCGTCTGACTGCAACCAATCACAGGTGCGGTCTAGGGGTCAGTATCGCGGTGTAAAAATAAATAAATTAGAACAATTGGTGTAGGGTCCCCCATATTAGGATACCCAGCACAGATAAAGCCTACAGCTACAGGCTGCATCCCCCAGCCATGCGCCTATCTTGGATGTGTATCAAAATAGGGGGAACTGCATGTGGCTTTTTTTTTTTTTTTTTTATTTAAATAGTTTTAAAAAACGGCGTGCAGTCCCCTCCAATTTTGATACCCAGCCATGATAAAACCCAACACCTGGGGGCTGGTATTCTCAGCCTGGGAAGTCCTATGGTTATTAGGCCACCCCAATGCTAAGAATAGCAGCCTACAGCCGCCCTGGAATTTTCGCATCCATCAGATGCAACAAGCCCAGCACTTTACTCGGCTCTTCCCAATTGCCCTGGTGCGGTGGCAAACAGGGAATATAAGAGGTTACTAACAACCCACAGCTGTCATTAAGCTCTAGATTAATAATGGCAGGCATCTATGAGAGTTCCCCATCACTAATCTGTAAGTGAAAGTAAATAAGAACACAGAAAAAAATCTTTATTTGGAATAAAAGACAAAAATGCCTTTAACCAGTTTATTAACCCCCTAATGGGGGACCCTACGCCAATTGTTTTATTTATTTAGCCCTGATTTAACACGCCAGGGGAGGGTTGGGACAGGAGTAAAGAATCCCACAAATACTGACAAAAAAGGGGAAAACCAAGACTCAAACTCACTGCAAGCACAAACAGGGGAAGAGACCGTATCTGCTCAGGGAGAAATAAAGTACAGGGAGGAAATAAACAAGGAAATTTCCACACACACCAAATTGCATACACCACTTCAACTACTGGATCACCACGCACAAAGATCATTATCACTGGAGCATAGCTAGAGCAAAAATTGGCATGAGAGACCAGTTTCCACCATCTTTTCTATGCCAGAGGCAGCTGTGATAGGTCTTCAATTCAAAAGCCAGCAGGAATTAACTCCTGCTAGACCGATCACCAGTGAGCACAAAACTGGCTGACGCCCGGCTCTGACAGAGTAAGGGTGGCTTTACATGCTGCGATATCCGGCCCGATATCGCTAGCATGAGACCCGCCCCCATCGTTTGTGCGCGACGGGCATATCGCTGCCAGTCGCGCACAAAATCGCGCACAAAATCGCGCACCCCCGTCACACGTACATACCTGCCCTTCGACGTCGCTGTGACCGGCGAACCGCCTCCTTCCTAAGGCCTAAAACACACTTCCGCATAAAAAACGTCCGTGTGACACGGTCCGTTTTTCGAGTCCGTGTTCCGTCTTTTTGGGGCATTTCTCCGGTACGTATGGCATCCGTGTGATGGCGTATGCGAGCCGTGTGTACGTGTAAAATGTCCGTGTTTGTGTGTAAAATGCCCGTGTATGTGTAAGTGGAATGTCCGTGTGGAATGTCCGTTTGTGTGTTGCACAATGTCGTTGATACATGTCGGATGACAGCAGACAGAGTTGCGCGATGAGAATGAACTCGGGTGAACTTCACCCGACTTCATTGTCATGCCGCGGCTCTGTCTGTGTGCCGCGTACTGATTAGCGGTCACCTGTGAAGGATTCACCAGTGACCGCTAATCCCCCGAGTGACTGAAGTGAGCAGCTCGCTCTCATACTCACCGCTCCCCGATCACCAGCGCGGCGAGGAACAGCTGTGCAGAGAAAACGCGACAACAATTACTTTGAATATGCCGGCCGCTCATTAATCAATCTCGTATTCCCTGCTTTCCCCACCCACAGGCGCCTGTGATTGGTTGCAGTCAGACACGCCCCCCACGCTGAGTGACAGCTGTCACACTGCACCCAATTACAGCAGCCGGTGGGCGTGTCTATACTGTGCAGTAAAATAAATAAATAATTAAAAAAAACGGCGTGCGGTCCCCCCCAATTTTAATACCAGCCAGATAAAGCCATACGGCTGAAGGCTGGTATTCTCCGGATGGGGAGCCCCACGTTATGGGGAGCCCCCCAGCCTAACAATATCAGTCAGCAGCCGCCCAGAATTGCCGCATACATTATATGCGACAGTTCTGGGACTGTACCCGGCTCTTCCCGATTTGCCCTGGTGTGTTGGCAAATCGGGGTAATAAGGAGTTAATGGCAGCCCATAGCTGCCAATAAGTCCTAGATTAATTATGTCAGGCGTCTCCCCGAGATACCTTCCATGATTAAGCTGTATTCAGCGTTGGCCGCAAGTAACCTCAGTGACAGCTCAGCTGATCGCGCTACTCACCTCAGTTGCTGTGTGGAGGTGACAGGAGCAGCGGTGTCTTCTGCAGCTCCGGTCACCTTAATGCAGCAGAGCTGGAAGCGACGCTGGACCATCCTGGAGTACGCCGGACATGGAGGGCTTTTTCGGGCTTATAAAATTGGTGAACAAGGCAATTTGTTAGTGTTTTTTTTTTTTTCTAATAAAGGATTGTTCGGGTGTGTGTGTTTATTTACTGTAATTTACAGATTAATAATGGAAGGTATTTTGGGGAGACGTCTGACATGATTAATCTAGGACTTATTGGCAGCTATGGGCTGCCAAAAACTCCTTATTACCCCGATTTACCAACGCACCAGGGCAAATCGGGAAGAGCCGGGTACAGTCCCAGAACTGTCGCATATAATGTATGCGGCAATTCTGGGCGGCTGCTGACTGATATTGTTAGGCTGGGGGGCTCCCCATAACGTGGAGCTCCCCAGCCTGAGAATACCAGCCTTCAGCCGTATGGCTTTATCTGGCTGGTATTAAAATTGAGGGGAGCGTACGTCGGTTTTTTTAATTATTTATTTATTTTACTGCACAGTATAGACACGCCCACCGGCTGCTGTGATTGGGTGCAGTGAGACAGCTGCCACTCAGCGTGGGGGGCGTGTCTGACTGCAACCAATCACAGGCGTCTGTGGGTGGGGAATGCAGGGAATACGAGATTGATTAATGAGCGGCTGGCATATTCAAAGTAATTGTTGCCGCGTATTCTCTGCACAGCTGTTCCTCGCCGCGCTGGTGATCGGGGATTGGTAAATATGAGCCGGGGGAAGAAAAAAACCGAGCGCCAATGTAAGCATGACTGAGAACAGCAGAAAAAAAGGTAAGTATACTGATTTTAATTTAAAAAAAAATAAAAATAAGATCGCTAGTGTAAAAACGCACACGCACGAAACGTGCTGAACACGGACATACTCCGTGTGCGGTCCGTGCAGGCACGGACCCATACACTTTAGCGGGTCCTTGCCTGCGTGCTGCCGGCCAAAAACGGACATGTCGTCCGTGCAGAAAAGCGCACACACGTACTTATCACACGGACACACGTTCCGTGTGATTTTACGTGTGTGTACCATCTACCATTGAATAACATGGGTCTCCGTGTGTACGTGTCTCCGGTACGTGCAAATACGTACCACACACGTACAAAAAAAAAAACGGATGTGTGTTGCGGGTCTAAGGGGGCGGTCCGTTTGGCGTCACAGCGACGTCACTAAGCCCAATGAAAGCGGAGGGGCGGAGATGAGCGGGACGTAACATCCCGCCCACCTCCTTCCTTCCGCATTGTGGCCGGAGGCAGGTAAGGAGATGATCCTCGTTCTTGCGGCGTCACACGTAGCGATGCATGCTGCCGCAGGGACGAGGATCAACTTCGCCCCAGCGACAGCAGCGATAACTGGCAGCGGATCCCCATGTCAGCGAGGAGCGATTTTGGACGTTTTTGCAACGATCCAAAATCGCTCCTAGAAGTCACACGCTACGACATCGCTACAGCGGCCAGATGTGCGTCACAAAATCCGTGACCCCAACGAGATCGCTGTAGCGAAATCGTAGCGTGTAAAGCCTGCTTAACTCAACAGCACCAGGTGTCGTGTCAGACTCTGCAGTGTGAATAGTCTGAAGACGCCAAGCCACCCGATGAGATTACAACAGTACACCGCATGGCACAATGGCTGCCAATTGAATCCCAGGAACGTCCAAGTTGTGGTTAGGGCTACTCCAATAAGGATCATAGTAGTTGCACCCTCATTGATCAGACTTCATTGGTGTTTACTAAATTTTTCATTTAATGAAGGTGACAGACAGCAAATCCATATATCCAAATTCTGTTACTATGGTGTGTCCAGTTACTCAATTCTTACACTTTACAAACCATTATCCAGTACAGACCAAATGTTTGGACACACCTCATATTGAGCCTGAAGAAGAGACCTGAGTAGTCTCGAAAGCTTGCTATTATTACCATCTTTTCATTTGGCCATTAAAAAGGTATCAACCACTGAGGACTTCAGTTCTTTTAAACATTTTTTTTTATCTCTACTGGCTAACATGGTACAAAGATATATTTTACCTGGACACACCTCATTCAAAGAGTTTTCTTTATTTTCATGACTCTGAAAATTGCTGTTTCACATTGAAGACATCAAAACTATGAATTAACACATGTGGAATGAAATACTTAAGAAAAAAGTGTGAAACAACTGAAAATATGTCTTATATTCTAGGTTCTTCAAAGTAGCCACCTTTGCTTTGATTACTGCTTTGCACACTCTTGGCATTCTCTTGATGAGCTTCAAGAGGTAGTCACTGGAAATGGTTTTCACTTCACAGGTGTGCCCTGTCAGGTTTAATAAGTGGGATTTCTTGCCTTATAAATGGGGTTGGGACCATCAGTTGTGTTGTGCAGAAGTCTGGTGGATACACAGCTGATAGTCCTACTGAATAGACTGTTAGCTGCTTTTTTTCTTGCCATAATACAAATTCTGAGTAAAGAAAAACGAGTGGCCCTCATTACTTTAAGAAATGAAGATCAGTCAGTCTGAAAAATTGGGAAAACTTTGAAAGTGTCCCCAAGTGCAGTGGCAAAAAACATCAAACGCTACAAAGAAACTGGCTCACATGAGGACTGCCCCAGGAAAGGCAGTCCAAGAGCCACCTCTGCTGCGGAGGATAAGTTTATCCGAGTCACCAACCTCAGAAATAGCAGGTTAACAGCAGCTAAGATTAGAGACCAGGTCAATGCCACACAGAGTTCTAGCAGCAGACACATCTCTACAACAACTGTTAAGAGGAGACTTTGTGCAGCAGGCCTTCATGGTAAAATAACTGCTAGGAAACCAATACTACAGACAGGCAACAAGCAAAAGAGACTTGCTTGGGCTAAAGAACACAAGGAATGGACATTAGACCAGTGGAAATGTGTGCTTAGGTCTGATGAGTCCAAATTTGAGACCTTTGGATCCAACCACCCTGTCTTTGTGCGACGCAGAAAAGGTGAACGGATGGACTCTACATGCCTGGTTCCCACCGTGAAGCATGGAGGAGGAGGTGTGATGGTGTGGGGGTGCTTTGCTGGTGACACTGTTGGGGATTTATGTAAAACTGAAGGCATATTGAACCAGCATGGCTACCACAGCATCATGCAGCGGCATGCTATTCCACCTGGTTTGCGTTTAGTTGGACCATCATTTATTTTTCAACAGGACAATGACCCCAAACACACCTCCAGGATGTAAGGGCTTTTTGACTAAGAAGAAGAGTGATGGGGTGCTACGCTAGATGACCTGGCCTCCACAGTCTTCAGACCTGAACCCAATCGAGATGGTTTGGGGGTGAGCTGGAACACAGAGTGAAGGCAAAAGGGCCAACAAGTGCTAAGCATCCCTGGGAACTCCTTCAAGATTGTTAGAAGACCATTTCCGGTGACTACCTCTTGAAGCTCATCAAGAGAATGCCAAGAGGTGTGCAAAGCAGTAATCAATATATCAGTAATATATAGCTCTGGCAAAAATTAAGAGACCACAGTTTTATAAAAATCAGCTTCTCTACATGTCTGACAGCCGTTCCATACAGACCGGCAGAGAGTGAAAGCAACTTTCCACTGACCGGGATGATCATCTTATTCGAATGTCACTCAGCAACCGTATGATGACATCAAGTGACTTACAAAAGGAAAGGCAAATGGCAGCTGGGGTGAAGTGCATGGAAAGAACAGTTTGTAACAGGCTCCTAGAGGCAGGGCTCAAGTCATGTAAAGCTAGAAAAAAGCCTT
>NC_134358.1:535609800-535738965 GCF_048569485.1 Anomaloglossus baeobatrachus | reverse complement strand
ATACACAGATAGATGATAGGATTAGCAAAGGTGAGGCCCTACTGACTAAATAGGACAGGATAGGAAAGGGGCTGATGGTGGCCAGAGAAAAACCATGCAAACATCCAAATTCCTGATAGTACAAAAAGCCCTCAGATCGCTAGATCTGAACTCCGTCCTATACCAGGCGCTCTTGTCATACCAATGAACAGAAAGCAGGAATCATTACAAATTCAAGAAGCAAACACATGGACTTATAGGAGCAATACTCCAAACATAGCTGCAGGGAACTTTCCAGCTAAGCAACTGAGAGGGAAGATCCCTGCATGCAAATAAACTGACAATAACCACAGTAAATCACAAACTCAGATAAGAGCAAAAAGAACCAAAAAACATAATAAAGAGCCAAGCACTTATCTGGGGTAGATGTGGCCTGGAGCAGGATGAAGCAGGCTGGTGAACAAATAACAAATGACACCCGGCTCAGCCTGATAGCAGACCAGGGTTTAAATAGGCAGAGAGTTAGCAATGGAAATACCCATTGCTCAACACACCTGGTCTGTGTCCAAACCATTCCTGGCCACAAGAGGGAGCCTCACAGCAGCAAAAGCATAACTGACATTCACAACACCCATGCTTCACAATTGGGACACTGATCTTGATATTTTTGTTCCTCCAAACACGGTGAGTGGAGTTCTATTTTGGTCTCATCTGACCACATGACCTTCTCTGTATCATACAGACGGTCATTGGCGAACTTCAAATGGACCTGTACATGTGCTGGCAAAGAGTAGGGGGACCGTACGTGCCCTGTAGGATGTTAATCCATGACAGCGTAGTGTGTTACTAATTGTAATCTTTCAGACTGTGGCCCCAGCTCTCTTCAGGTCATTAGCCAGGTCCTTCTGTGTAGTTCTTATCTGATTCCTGACCTTTCTCAGAACCATACTTACTCCATGAGGTGAGATGTTCCATGGAGCCCACAGACTAGTCTTGTGTTCTTCGTGTTCTAATAATTCCAACAACAGTTGTTCTACTAATCTCAACAAGCTGCTTGCCTATGTCACCTGTAACCCATTGCACATATTGTCCCTGGTGTCCTTAGACAGTGTTTGGTCTTGGCCATGGGGGGGTCTGTAGACAGTGGTCTGGACTGTTGGAGGTTGGCGTATGACTAATTTGTGTGCACAGGTGTCTTTTTATACAGGTAATGAGTTCAAACAGGAGCAATTAATACAGTGATGAGGGAGCTTCTTAAAGTAAAACAGGTCTGTGAGAGCCAGAATTCTTGCTGGTCGATAGGGGATTAAATACTTATTTAATGCAATAAAATGCAAACTAATTCTTTAAAAATCATACATAATGTGATTTTTTAGATTTTTTTTAATTCTATCTGTCACAGTTGTAGTGTACCTACGGTGAAAATTACAGACCTCTCCATTTTTTGTAGGTGGGAAAATATGTCAGTGACAAATATTTAGTGGATCTTTATTATATTCTTCTGTTGTATCTCATATCTATCCTGGAAGAATCCGACTCATACAGATCTGTCTTTATCATTCTGGATACATCGGATTGTACATGGAGCAGGTACTGTATATGGCAGTCTCCTGCCTCCTGTGCTCCTGATTATTTGTCTAAGCAAATTGCTCAATGGCAGCAGAGTGCAGAGGTCGCGGCTCGTCATAGATTAAGGCCGATTAACTGGATCACGGCAGGTGTTTTCGGGATGCCTTGATAATGCCGTAGCTTCCAGAGAATACAAACGGCTCGGCTTGTGGATACGTAGTATGAAAATCCAATCAGTGGCTATCAGCTTCCGGTGATAGATTACACTCATTTCTTTCCCTTGATTTTCTTTATCAGCTAACTACTCAGCTAAGTGCCATTCATCTTGTTGCAACGGCATATCCGATCCGGGGGAAAATTGCTGTGGGATCTACAAGAATACCGGCCTGTTCTAGAGCGGAAGATATTACCATATCTGTATCATTACTTAGGAGTTTATGAAGTTATTTTAAGAAAGGGTGGAGTGGGAGGTTTTCCCTGTATTATATCAGACCTGTACATCATTCATAACATATATATATGTACCAAATAAACCCAGAATTGGTGGTATGTTCCGTCTAGGAAGAAGTCGGTGGCAGAGCCATGTTTAACACTAGAAGTCCCAGAGAGGGGTCATTTAACATTTCTACTTTGGTACATTGTAGGAGTTGTAGGTCGAATGACCTGAAGGATTTTAGCTAACATCCTATAATCACCGTCTTTGTTCTGTAATTAAGGCCATTACTGTCGCACACAGGAGGTTGTTGCTTTCCATTGAGTTTAGCCATTTCGTTTCTAGTTAGTTCTATTCAGTTTATTGTATGTCATTTGACCCTCTTTCGGACTCAGGTGGGAGCTCGAAATTTCTGGGACTTCTAGTGTTAATCTACTGTGGCACAACGTCCTTAGATTGACATTTGTGGAATATTTGCCACTACTGAGCGAGGAGTAGATGAAGGAGACCAACTCCAGACACCTTAAAGGAGTTTTCTGTTTTAGAACCTCCCCCCCGCCCCCCGTTGCTCCCCCATTGGAGTTTATTTTTTTAAAAAATCAACAGTGCTTTACTCACCCTCCCCTGTCCAGTGTTGAATGTCCACCAGTGTTACCGCTGTCTGTTATTGACTGCAGTGCTGATATCATGTTGACAGCGCTGCAGCCAATCACTGATCTCATCGGCTCTGCACAGCACGAGCTGCTCGGAGCTGATAAGCTCATTCATTAGCTGTAGACTATAGATGAGCAAATTAAGAAAAGTGGGAGGGTAAAACTTATTTTTCTTTCTTTAAAAAGATTTCAGCCGTTTTTTTTGTCATGTGCTCTCCGGATCCGCACTCGCGGATAACAGCAACAGTGTCAGACCCTGTTTATATTACACAGTCCAACAGGCAACCTAGTTTCTCTTAGTCCTCAGCTCTGCTGTACGTCAGCTGAGTTGTTTCACTGGACGTTGGCTGAGTTGTTTTCACTGCTCCCAGCCATGCAAGAGTTAATCCTTTTTGGAGCAGTGTGCTGATCAGATTGCTGATTACCATCCACAGCTGGTCTCTTAATATTTAAGGCTGGGGAGTTTGTTAGGAGACCGCCGAAGATAGCATCTGCTCGTGCTCCTGTGCTATAATAAATAATAATAATAATAATAATATCCGGTGTCCTTATTGATCCTCTTTTGGTGACCTGCGATCTGTTGATTGTGTGGTGTGGAAGTGTCCCTTGGTGTGCGTTACTTCCTCCCTTATATTATATTTCCTCCTGTGCCTTTATTGTCTTCCCTTTGTGGTTGTTTGCAGAATGAATCAGTTTCAGTTCTTCCCCTGCCCATGTCTTTTTGGAGGAGGGTTATCTTGGTGTGTCTTGAGGAGTGCGCGTGGGGGGGTTAGTTCAGGGTGTGAATAGGAGAGAGGGACACACTGGAGCCCAGACCTGACTACCCTTAAGTGTACCTCTGGGTTGAGGGTTATCCCAGTCCCAGGTCCAGTTCAGGTCTTCCCTGTTAGACTAGCCCACCAGTTACAGTTTTCTGAAAATGGAGAACATCCTTAACGTGTACCTGTCATTTCACACCAAGATCAATTTGATATTATGATCTTGTTATCCTCATCTGTCCAATTCTAATGCCCTGTAATCTATTCTTTAAAAGATGGATCATCTTAATCAGCAATTTTGCCAGCACTATAGGTGCTAGAACTTCCTTACCAGTCCGTCCTCAACATGCATTGCTTACTTGGGAATGTCTGCAGTGCAATATTTGTTGTGTAGTCATAACATAATATTAATTAACGTCATTATCCTCACATCTGAGGTGTTGGGCTTCTGCTTTCAGCCAGCGCTTGAGAGATAGCACGATGCATAAAGGATGAAGAATAGCAGTTTGGGCATGAAGATCTCTTCCACGACACATTTTTGATTGTGTAGTCATTAAACTGTGCCTGGTACTAGAGCGAATTGCTGAGCTTTGGTGATGTAGTTTTTGGCTGCATACAATTTTACAGATAAACAAGTTATGTTCCATGTTTCACATGTATAAACCACATGGTCGGAAAGGCCATTGCAAAGCTGTGATAGTTGGCTAGAAAGCCACATGTGGTTTCAAGATGTGGTTTTGGCATCCATGCACCTTATAAATGGTTTTCTGAGCATGGCAAATGTTTGACAATGAACGTAGCAAAACTGCATACTTACTGTCACATGATGATAACATGCAGGGGGCGTATTACACAAAGTGAGGATCAGATGTGCTCCAGTGCTTGCGCAAAATTTCACTGACCCTTCTCTTATCAGATCTTACAATAAAGAGTGCACACATAAACATATAGATCTCTTAGACCTGATGAGGCTGGTGTACTTACTTCATGTATCTGGACATGCCGGAATGACTGTATAAATGATATAAATTAAAGGGGTATTCCAATCTCCAAGATACTATCCCAATATGTACTAGGTATAATAATAAGAATATTAGCAATTACTTCCAATTAGACATGTAGTATAGTTCTCCTGATTAGCTATGCCACTTACCTCATGTGCAGGGCATTGCAGCTTAGGTATCCTTGGTTATAACCACAGTCAACTCCTGATTAGCTATGCCACTTACCTCATGTGCAGGGCATTGCAGCTTAAGTATCCTTGGTTATAACCACAGTCAACTCCTGATTAGCTATGTCACTTACCTCATGTGCAGGGCATTGCAGTTTAGGTATTCTTGGTTATAACCACAGTCAACAACTAACTGTGCCTACATGCGTGGTCATTAACATGGATATCTAAGGTCTTGCAATGCCCTGTGTGAAGCCCCACAGGTGTTGTGTCGGTGCATACCTTCAGGGACTCACGTAGCTGGTTCTGGTCACAGGTAGGGAATCTTCGGTTTTTGATCGTGACGCCACTCTCAGTATTGCGGTCAGTGGGGACCGCCACTGCAGGTTAGGGGACGCCTGGGGCTGATGGTGGGTGCAGTCGGATGTAGTAGCCTCCTGAGAGTGAGGCAAGCCCCAGGGCCTGTGTAGGTTTGTAGTACCACAAGTCGCAGAATGACCACACAGGCAGGATGTCTTTCAGGGTTTTTTACTCACTTCAGGTGGCAGGGTGAGTAACCCGGGCGTAGCTGAGAAGAACCAGGTAGGAACCAGGTATCCTTCAGGCTGACTTTACGAGGGTGACTACTGACTCGCCTTCCTTAGCCCTTGGTGGTTTGGGGTGACCCCGACTTTGAGTCCCTATGGGGGTCACCCAGGGAAGATGCTCCAAGCCTCTCTCCCCTTCTTGTTTTGCCGTGTGCTTGTTCCCCGGACCAGGCCACTCCAGCCTCTTGCCTCCTATGACCTATGGGCCCTAACTTGTGGTTACGTGGCTGCGGCTTTTGTAGTGTTGTGGTGTGGGCTTTAAGAGCCCCACACCGGCAGGTTTAGCAGGGAAAGCTGGATCTATCTCCGCTTCGGGATCTGCCGCCCGGTTGGGCCTGGTGCTCTCTAGCAGTCTCCTTACTTCCCACTCCGTTGCACTCTCTAGCTGAAGCTGGCTTTCAGGCAGCACTCCTAGTTGACCGTTCTCCCCCGTCAATAGCCACTGCGCGGGCGCTGTCAGATTGCACAGCTCCAGGGATCTGCTCCTCACTTGAGCTCCCTGGACTCTACACTGAACTGGCTCACTGCTCCTCCTCTCCTGTTCTTGCCTACGCCACCTAGCAACCAGACTCTCCACCACACCCCTTGAGAGGAGATGGAGGCTTTTGGCCCCCTCCACTATTCCAGTGAAGGTGAAGGCTTGCCCCCTCCTGGGATCCCCAGGGGTCCTCTCATGGGTACATGTGTGAGACCTGGTCACTATGCGCCTGTGTTCCACACCCCGGTCAGCCTTCTGGATTACCTGTATTGTACTGTCCCCAGCATGGGTGCAGTACTCAGTGGTGCCTGACCAGGTCAGGGGCGCCACACCCTGCACATGAGGTAAGAGACATGGCTAATCAGGAGAACTATACTACATGTCTAATTGGAGGCATAGGCTAATATTATTATTATTATTATTACTAGCTGTAGTACCCGGCTTTGCCCGGGATAGTAACTGTCTCTCTCCCAGTCTCTGTCTGTCTCTTTCCTTGTCTGTCTGTTTCTATCTCTCTGTCTGTCTTTGCATCAGTCTATCTGTCTCTATCTCTGTGTCTCTGTGTCTGTCTGTCTCTCTCTATCTCTGTGTCTCTCTCTATCTCTGTGTCTGTCTGTTTGCCTCTTTGCCCGTCTGTCTCTTGCCCCGTCTGTCTCTTGCCCCGTCTGTCTCTTGCCCCATCTGTTTCTTGCCCCATCTGTCTCTTTCCCCGTCTGTCTCTTTCCCAGTCTCTCTTTGTCTGTCTCTTTCCCTGTCTGTCTCTTGCCAGGTCTGTCTCTTGCAAGATCTGTCTCTTTCCCTGTCTGTCTCTTTCCCCGTCTGTTTTTGACTGTCTCTCTGTCTGTCTCTTTCCAGATCTGTCTCTTTCCCTGTCAGTCTCTTTCCCTGTCTGTCTTTTTCCAATCTGTCTCTTTCCCCATCTATCTCTGTCTCTCTCCACGTCTGTTTGTCTGTCTCTGTCTCTTTCTGTCTCTCTCTATCCATCTCTCCACCGACATCATATTACCTCACACATAAGCTTCTTATAATAACAATGTCTTTTGTTCCTATAGCAACCAATCACCGCTGCTATTAAAACCAGTAGTTCCAGGTTTCATTTACGTTAATGGAGGCAGGTTTTTTTTGGAGAGTAACTGTAAAGTGCAAGGTTAATTTTCCTGTCAAAACATAGTCTATGACATTCCCTGAGTCACGTGGGTTGTCTGTGCAAAATTTCGTGATTGTAAATGCGTCGGTGCGGATTCCTTTAGGGGACATACACACACACATACATACACTGAGCTTTTATATATTAGATTACATCTACTATATATTGGGCGCGGATCTTGGAGTTGGGAATACCCCTTTAATTTATTTAATTTATACAGTCATTTTGACAAGTCCAGACACATGAAGTAAGTACACCAGCCCTCATCAGGTCTCAGATACCTGTTTATTTATGTGTGCACTCTTTATTGGGATAGGATCCTGGAGATGAGAAAAAGCAGATTCTGGCAGAAAAACTTTTACAATGGATTTAACCATGTATTTGCAGAGTAAGTGCAACAGTCTCATTGGGTCTATGAGATCTGCTTAATAATGGATGCAGTTTGTATTGTAAAATCTGGTGAATTGTCTATGTAATGAAAATGACTCCCTCTGCTGATCGTTTGCTTCCATTGATCTCCAGAATAAAAATGGACATTCTGGATTTTCCTCCCTGCAATAATATTTGGAGCTTTTCTAATAGAAGCGGCATTTACTTCTACATCTGCAAACACTGGGTCATTAGTATTTATTCCTTGTAGTTCTCCTAAATGTAATGATTGCCTTATTTATGACAGTTTCCCATCACTGGCTCTTTAAACAGAAAACCATTGACTTACCTGATGCCTTTGGGGAGGGGGGGGGGAGGGGGTCTCTGGATGCTTTTATCTATTTACTGTATGGAAAAAATAAGACTGTTTTCCCAACGTTCAATAGCATGAACTAAATCAAGTTAAATGTGTTATAGCACCGAGGTGCCAAATCTCCAGCAGCAGCGAGAAAAGAAAGAAGAAGAAGAAAGAAGAAGAAGAAAGAAGAAGAAGAAGAAGAAAGAAGAAGAAAGAAGAAGAAGAAGAAAGAAGAAGAAGAAGAAAGAAGAAGAAAAGAAGAAGAAGAAGAAGAAGAAAGAAGAAGAAGAAGAAAGAAGAAGAAGAGAAAGAAAAGAAGAAGAAAGAAGAAGAAAGAAAGAAGAAGAAAGAAGAAGAAGAAGAAAGAAGAAGAAAGAAAGAAGAAGAAGAAGAAAGAAGAGAAGAAGAAAGAAGAAGAAGAAGAAAGAAGAAGAAGAAGAAGAAGAAGAAGAGAAAGAAGAAGAAAGAAGAGAAGAAGAAGAAGAAGAAGAAAGAAGAAGAAGAAGAAAGAAGAAGAAGAAGAAGAAAGAAGAAGAAGAAGAAAGAAGAAGAAGAAAGAAGAAGAAGAAAGAAGAAGAAGAAAGAAGAAGAGAAGAAGAAGAAGAAAGAAGAAGAAGAAAGAAGAAGAAGAAGAAGAAGAAGAGAAAGAAGAAAGAAGAAAGAAGAAAGAAGAGAAAGAAGAAAGAAGAAGAAGAAGAAGAAGAAAGAAGAAGAAGAAGAAAGAAGAAGAAGAAGAAGAAGAAGAAAGAAGAAGAAGAAGAAGAAGAAAAGAAGAAGAAGAAAGAAGAAGAAGAAGAAAGAAGAAGAAGAAAGAAGAAGAAGAAGAAAGAGAGAAGAAGAAAGAAGAAGAAGAAAGAAGAAGAAGAAAGAAGAAGAAAGAAAGAAGAAGAAAGAAGAAGAAGAAAGAAGAAGAAAGAAGAAGAAGAAAGAAGAAGAAGAAGAAGAAGAGAAGAAAGAAAGAAAAGAAGAAAGAAGAAGAAGAAAGAAGAAGAAGAAAGAAGAAGAAAGAAGAAGAACAAGAAAGAAGAAGAAGAACAAGAAAGAAGAGAAAGAAGAAGAAGAAAGAAGAAGAAAAAGAAGAAAGAAAGAAGAAGAAGAAAGAAAGAAGAAGAAAGAAGAAGAAGAAGAAAGAAGAAGAAGAAAGAAGAAGAAGAAGAAAGAAGAAGAAGAAGAAGAAGAAGAAAGAAGAAGAAGAAGAAAGAAGAAAGAAGAAAGAAGAAGAAGAAAGAAGAAGAAAGAAAGAAGAAGAAAGAAGAAGAAGAAAGAAGAAGAAAGAAGAAGAAGAGAAGAAGAAGAAGAAGAAAGAAGAAAGAAAAAGAAGAAAGAAGAAGAAGAAAGAAGAAGAAGAAAGAAGAAGAAAGAAGAAGAAAAAGAAGAAAGAAGAAGGGAGAAGAAGAAGAAGAAGAAGAAGAAGAAGAAGAAGAAGAAAGAAGAAAGAAGAGAAAAAGTCTCCAAGGAAAGAAGAAGAAGCAGGAATAAAGTGCTGTGTAATGAATGTGCCCCCACTATCATGGCTGGGGGTCCGCTCACTTTTTGGATGCTAAAATAAAAGCCTTTTTTATGGTTGATTCTATATTATTTCATTATTTTCACACTTTTTTTTGGCAGCTTTTCCTGACCCCAGCATTCAGGCAAAACCACCTGGCATTTTATTTGCAATTATCCTCAGTCCTTGATACTTTTATGGCTTGGTATCTGCATCTTTTACTTACCACTTACTAATAACGTGATGTGATTTATAGATTCCTCTTAGATTCACATGAGTTGTAATATAAACAAAAAAAAATGGCAAAAAAAATATAACTGTAAATTCATGACGTATCCGAAAGATCCGAGTATCATATTATTTGTATGAATGCAATTCTCTTAGAGAGAGAATAGGGAGGAGAAAATTTAAAGGAACTTTTGTTTTTTACTCGTTTATGTCAAGGAATTGTCCCAAATAGACAATCATCTAAAAGAGTTTTCTGTTTTATAAATCCCTTTCCAGGTAACCTTTTAGCAAATGTAGAATCTCAAATTTAAAGCACCACTCCATCTTTTTTTTGGTGTTATTTTCCTCCCGGAGTGGTACCTTAAATCTAAGTCCCCTGTCCTCGGTCTTATACTCACCTTCTACCGTCTTCTTCTATCAGCTTCTGTCGGACTGCTGTGCCAGCAGCTACAATGTTTCATAGACGTGCTGGAGGTCACAACTCAATACAAGTCTATGAGAGCCTCATTCTGGCCTCGATCTGGCTCTCATAGAGTTGTATTGAGCGCTTATGACGTAAAGGCCACTTTACACACAGCGACATCGCTAACGATGTCGCTGGTAAAAAGTACCTGCCCCCGTCGGTTGTGCGTCACGGGCAAATCGCTGCCCGTTGGCGCACAATATCGCTAACACCCGTCACACGGACTTACCTTCCCTGCGACATCGCTGTGGCCGGCGAACCGCCTCCTTTCTAAGGGGGCGGTTTGTGCGGTGTCACTGCGACGTCACACGGCAGCCGTCCAATAGAAGCAGAGGGGAGGAGATGAGCGGGACGTAACATCCCGCCCACCTCTTTCCTTCCTCATTGCCGGCGGCCGCAGGTACGGTGATGTTCCTCGTTCCTGTGGTGTCACACATAGCGATGTGTGGTGCTGCAGGAATGACGAACAACCTGCGTCCTGCAACAGCAACGATATTCGGGAAAGGAACGACGCGTCAACGATCAACGATAAGGTGAGTAATTTTGATCGTTAACGGTCCGTTCCTGCGTTTCACACGCAACGACGTTGCTAACGAGGCTGAATGTGCGTCACGAATTCTGTGACCCCCAACGTCATCTCAGTTAGCGATGTCGCTGCGGTGTAAAGCGGCCTTAACTTCTGACTTTCGGTCAGTGAGAAGTTATGGGCACAAAATGACACTGTGGGACCAGAATGACACCAAAAAAAAGATGAAAATGCCGGACAGTGAGTATAAAGACAGGGGACAGGGGAGTTATATTTAGAGTTCCACTCCAGTGTGAAAAAAAAAAATCGCTGGAGTGACTCCTCAAAACCCTGGTAGTCATAACAGAATGCGACTACAAAAAAAATAACAAACAAACAAAAAAAGTTCTGGTTATTGGAGATTTGGCATGCCTGTGCCATACACTTACAACCTATTGTTTTTTTAATGGGAATTGGGCAATGCTTTATTGTTCCTGGGAGGTGCTGCACAAAAAAAAACGTTTTTTTTCCCCCATAAAAAAAACAAGTTATACCCCTATCTGTAAGATAACATATACTTTTCTGTTTTTTGGAAGGTTGGACTGCTGGGACCCAAAGCAATCACATAATAGGTTTAAAAGCCCAATAGCAGGGCTTCGCAGCCCCATCCTGAAAGCAGTGGAGGTGCGCATTCTTGGATGATGTTCCATTTTATGACTATGGGAGTGCTGAGTACAGCGCTCTATTACAGTCCTATAGACAATGAGCGGGGAGGAGTCTCAGCATGTGCAGCACCATTCCATTCAGGAGGCAGCTCCAGAGATCTGTTCTATGGGTTCAGATCCCTGGTCTTGGAATGATTGGGGATCCAGTAGCTCGACCCTCAGCAACATGAAACTTGTCGCCAATCCTATGGATAAGTGATAATGTTCTTTTTGTGTGAGAAAAACCCGTTATGCTCAATTCCCCCACTGATTAGCAGCAGAACAATGTGTGGTCCAATTTAGTATTGAAGAACTCTTCTAATAAAAACAGGAATTATGCAAAGTGGGCAACCTCTTATATTATCTTAAAATAAACAATAAATAAATCTTTATATAGCGCTAACATATTCCGCAGCGCTTTACATACATCAGGAACACTGTCCCCATTGGGGCTCACAATCTAAATTCCCCTATCTGTATGTCTTTGGAGTGTGGGAGGAAACCGAGAACCCGGAGGAAACTCACGCAAACACGGGGAGAACATACAAACTCCTTGCAGATGTTGTCCTTGGTGGGATTCGAACCCAGGACCTCAGCGCTGCAAGACTGCAGTGCTAACCACTGAGCCACCATACAGTGCTAACCACTGAGCCACTGTGCCACCCATCTTTATGAATAATTAGAGCAAATGGTATAATTATATCAATATGATGGAAAAGGCCCCTGTGCAGGAACAATATATAGGCCCTTTTGCAACTTAAGATCTCACCATAATGTACAATGCCTCCTGCTTTGGAGGGACAAGTGGCTCCTTTTACCTCTTGGGCCCCAGGTTGCACCAAATATATGTCCACCATTGTATATGACCTTGATATGTATAAATTGAGTACCATTTGAAATATCTATGTTGTTCTGAACAGATGAGTTAATGTAGCGCCCCTGAAGCCATCAGGGAGCTACAAGGTACTGCATCCTCACCAGGACGCAGGGCCTACCCCCTAGCGACCCAGAATACCAGTGCCGGTTACAACCAAACACTCCAGATAATCCATGTTTTTTCCCCAATTATCCCTCATAGAATGGTACCAGGCTAGGGTCGGACCAATGGATGGCCACCTAGAGGTGGAGCCAATCCAGTCCACTAGACAACCAGGTGGGAGGGGCAGACTGTGGACGGACAGAGTGTGAGAGAGGAGTGTGTCAAGAGTGTAACAGTGACCTGAGGGCCCAGACTGTTAGTTGCCGGTGAAGAATGGTGGAGTGCTCCCGGAACTACGCACCAACGAGGTACAGAAATCCCAGGTCAGGCAAAAGCTCCAGGCAGACCTGATAAAATCTGCACAGTGAAGGGGCCATCAAGGACCTCACTGACCTTGAAGTTCGGAACACAGTAGCAAACGAGAGAACCGGGGACAGGACCAGAGACTCCAACCCCACAGGGTTCACACTACCGTCATACGGACTGCTGAAGAAGACAACCAGGAGGAGACTCCCAGCTGCTCCCAGCCACGGGGACCCACCAACCAAAGACAGGTGCAGAGGAAAAGAAGCCACCAGGTCACTAAACCGGCACTGGGACTAAGGGGACTGTGGCTAAGACCAGCCGGCCTCGGGTGACCAGTTACCAGCTTGCAGTGAGTAAAAGAACCAGTTAAACTCCAACCTCTTGTGTGGCCTACCTTCTTTCAACACCCGTCTACCTCACCTATCCTCTGGGGCCCAGCCCTGCTTGCGGAGGGCCTAACATCTAGGCTGCCACCTACACCAGCCCCAGTAGTGACCATTGTGCAGCGGCGGCTCCATCCACATAGCCACAAAACCGCAAGTGGCATCCCCGTGTGAACTTTATTCAACAATCCCCCTTAAATATTCCCCTTTTTCAAAAAAGCTCCCAGGGCACGGAACCGGGCAACGGCCACCAAAGTGACATTCCCCAGTTATACACCGCCCAGGACCGAGTACCCCCATAACCCTGGGAGACACATTAATATGCAGTCCTCTGCTCCTGTACCTGTCTGATCCTTGTATTGTTCATGATTATTGTACTTTTTTTTTTATTATGTACAACCCCTTTTCACATGTAAAGCCCAGTAGAAATAAATTGCACTATGATAATAATAATAATAATAATAATAATAATAATAATAATACAAAAATAATAAGTAACAGTACATGCCATCAGTATAACTTGCTACAACACTGTTGTATAAATACAACATTCCAAAGGTTGATACATTGTTCCAGGACTCGCATCCAGCTCTGTATCCTCATTCCTGGGCAGAGCTGCAGTATATGTGCATGCAGGCAGCCTCCACCATCCAGCTTTATGATTTCCCCTCCAGTTTATGTCCTGCATGGAAAAGTGTCTACAGATGAGATGAGGATTGTGCTCTCAGGCTGTAAACAGAGACTTGGAGCAGCCCAGCTCTAGAAGGCAGCAGAGAAGGAGGAGGAGGAGGGTGGCTGGAAGGAGGAGGAGGAAGGAAGGGAACATGCCTGTGATTTTTTTTTTTTTCCTCTTCTTTCTAAGAGCAATCAGCTTGTAAGGTGGGAGAAAGAGAAAGAGAGCAAGCAGCATTTGCAAAGGACAGCAAGGTACTGCTGATCCTCTCCAAACTAAACTGACAGATCCAGGAGGACAGGAGATCTGGAAGATGCTTCTTCTTGTATCTTCTCCAGTAATTGGAGACATCGAACCTACTTGCCTGAAGATCTGAAGAAGGAGAAGGTTCTTGAAATACTGAGAAGGATCAAACAGAGCATCCTCTGCCTTGTGTGCATGTGAAGTGTCCATCAAGAAGTGAGAAGGTTGGGAGTGGTGGGACTGCTGCTCACTCCTCCTCACAACTATTTCACAGCCCTTGACATCTGGGTGTCTGGAATAGTCATCTGTTTACTATGAGTTTAGGAAATAGGATTGCTCCTAATTCTTAGCAATGCCTTCTTTTTGTGATGTGTTCTTATGCTGTCACCACTCATCTAGACCTCAAACATTGTCAGAAGACCCCACCATCATCTTCTTTTAGCCTGGAGGTGTTATATTAAAAGTTTGCTGAAGATAAGAATCCCAGCTGGAGTCTAATTGGTCTTCATTCATTGTTTTTCTTTGACAGTTGCCACAGGGTATTATGTGATCAGGGGGGAAAAGAGACATCCCAAGCATTAGGAAGTGGTGTCTGGACAAGTCATATCTTCTGCACAGTCCTTGTGGGACCAGAGACCAACCACAGTTGCCTTTGGTGTTGGGAGAACTTTTCTTCCACACTGTTCCTTTTGGATATAGCAGGCCATCTCTAGAAGGAAGATTGTCTTCATTGGGTCTCCCTTGGGAGTTGAAGAAGGTTTTCTTAGCACTATGGATAGGATTAAGAAGACCAACTCGATATTTGGAGTTATATTACTTTTCAAGTTGTTGGTTGATCACTATCAGTTGACAGCAGCAGAGCTTGAGCAAGGTAAGAAGGAGGACATTATTTTATTCTCATTTTTGGCTGTATATGGATTCCTCCTGACCACTCATGGTCTTTCCAGTTTAGTAGGACACTACAAGTGAGACAAAAATATGCCATGATCCAGGATTGAAGGGGTTAAGCAGCTGCTATGTAAAATGTAGAGAAACAGACTTGTTAAGCCTATTGTCGGCATTACAATACAATCTAACCGTCCTGGTGAATGGTTTATTGGGTATAAGGGACAAGTATGAGCAATGTTGGCTGAGATTTTCCTGGCAGCTTGCAATGAGAAGAAGACAGTTCATCCCAGGCTGCAATAATGTAACATTATTACCCATTTTAATCCCTAATATCCACCCAATGTACATAGGATCCTCACTAAGAGGAGAAGAGAGATGACTGCCCCCACACATGCAGCAGATTGATGAAGCAGTGACACATGGTGGACAGGTGCTTAATAGAGGCCACCTGTAATGCCCAACTCTGGGGACATTCACACAGGAGAAAGTTACATAGGCTGTGAGTCATCCCCTGGTATGTGGATAGCACCAACATATCCTGCAGGGCTGTACACACAAAACAGCCCCTGTGATCCTCACAATTCAGAAATATATAGGAGCCTGGAAATCCGAGAATTCATGAAGAAACCCAGTGGTAAAGGCTCCATATACTGAAGAGGCTGCCCTGGTTACATCATATCCAGGATCGATCTGTAAACGATCTATAACATTCTAACGATCAGTGATTGTAACGACATGGAAATGATACTGGAAACACTCAGAAATCCACACAAAATACATATAGATGCTTTACACTGTCTATCTATCTATCTATCTATCTATCCATTATCTATCTATCCATTATCTATTTATCCATCCATCTATCCATGTATCTATCCATCCTTCTATCTATCTATCTATCCATCCATCTATCCATGTATCTATCCATCTTTCTATCTATCTATCTATCTATCTATCTATCTATCTTCATTTTATCTAATCTATCTATATCTATCCCATTCATGTATTCTATCTTTTATCTCCAATTTATCATCTATCTGTCTATGTATCTATACTTCTATCTATACTTCTATTTATCTATCCTTCTATCTATTATCTCTCTATTATCTATATATCCATCTATCTATACTTCTATCTATCCTTCTATTTATCTATCCTTTTATCTACTATCTATCTATCTATCTATCTATCTATCTATCTGTCTATTCAGGGGCGGACATATCATTGGTGCAATCTGTGCAGACACACGGGGCCCAAGAGATCAGGGGTCCCATTTCCACCTCCAAAATAGGTAGAATTGTCCATTATGATGAGCTATTGGACTGTAAAGGGCCCATATTTGTTCTTTTACAGGGGCCCTTTTCACTTTGTGTCCGCCAGTCTATCTATCTATCTATATCTAAGTATCTATCTATATCTATGTATCTATCTATCTATGTATGTATCTATCTATCTATCCCTCTATCTATCTATCTATCTATGTATCTATCTATCTATCTATCTATCCTTCTATCCTATAGCTACCCTTCTATCATCTATCTATCTAATCTATCTATCTATCTATCTACCATATGTATCTATCCCTCTTATCTATCATGTATCTATCTATCTATCTATCTATGCATCTATCTATCTATTTATCATGTATCTATCTATCTATCCTTCTATTTATCTATCCTTTTATCTATCTATCTATCTATCCCTCTATCTATCTATCTATTTATCTATCTATCATGTATCTATCTATATATCTATCCCTCTATCTATCTATCTATCCTTCTATCCTATATCTATCCTTCTATCCTCTATCTATCTATCTATCTATCTATCTCTCTATCTATCTATCTATCTATCTATCCCTCTATCTATCTATCTATCTATCTATCCTTCTATCCTATATCTATCCTTCTATCCTCTATCTATCTATCTATCTATCTATATGTATCTATCTATCCTTCTATCCTATATCTATCCTTCTATCCTCTATCTATCTATCTATCTATCTATCTATCTATATGTATCTATCTATCCTTCTATCCTATATCTATCCTTCTATCCTCTATCTATCTATCTATCTATCCCTCTATCTATCCCTCTATCTATCCCTCTATCTATCCCTCTATCTATCCCTCTATCTATCCCTCTATCTATCCCTCTATCTATCCCTCTATCTATCCCTCTATCCTTCTATGTATTACCTTCTTGCTGCCTGTATAGATGCCTGTATAGATGCCTGTAGACCCTGTTCCTCTCTTTGTCTGCACATTCTCTGCTTTTAGTTAATTGCTGGCTTGTTTCTTGCAGGTGACTTGGCATAGCAGGTCATGTCTTCGCTGTCTGTCCCCGGGCTCTCCATGTCCAGTCCCTGACTTGTATTAATTAATGACAATCTCTGTGGATTTTGATGTAATGAGACACTGGCATTCCTAATGCCTCCAATTACCCCTGATGTCGCATGTTCCATCGCAGACTGTAATGGCTTACAATAATGTGCATGTTGCTGAGGTTTGGGCCGGTGGCTAATAAATCATTCCTCCTTTAATCCGGTAAATGAGGGCCGGGATGCCGGAGTTATAGCCCCGGTCTGTTATAATGTACGACCCCACTATAGAGATATTTGAGTAGAATATTCCCATCACATTTCCATAGAGGATGCGTGACATAAACAAAGTTTCTTCTAGAAATTGAGCTTCTTTGATGTGAAACTCAGAGACGTCCACTGTGTCATTGATTACTGACATCAAACGCCCTCTAAATATGATGTACCCATCCATACTTGTCCCCACTCTCCTCTACCGGTCCCAACTTCTGATGTGATTTTTCCCTGTAGACCTACAGAATGTGTAAAGGTTTCCGGCATGGGACTGAGTATAGGACTGATATATATGACCAGTAACGGTCTTAATGCTGATGGTTTGTGAATTGACATCCACTCCTTTCAAGTAGGATGTTTCTATTTCATTGCATTCTGCCAGCACAATATGTGCTGGAACTTTCTTGCCTTCACTTTACAGCATGAATTCACATGTCCAGTAATCATCCGATAGAACTAGGGATGGACGAATAGTGAAATATTTGGGTTCGGATTATGCTATCCGAATAAAGAGTGCTATTCCAGTATTCGTCACGTATAACAAATCTAATGCAAGTCAATGGGGAACTCGAGCATTTTTCTGGGAAATCTTCAATAAAATTGCTCAAGTTCCCCCTTAACTTGCATTAGATTAGTTATTTGTGATGAATACTGGAATAGTACTTGGTATTCGGTTAGGATATTCTGAAACCTATATTTCACTATTCGCCCATCTCTAGTTAGAATGGATGCTGGGGGAGACTCAGGATAGGAAAAGGTTAATTTCCTAATTTCACCACCTATATAGCGCCAATAATTAAACAGCACTTTACAGATATGATCATCCCTGTCCCCATTGGGGCTCACAATCTAAATTGCCTATCAGTATGTCTTTGGCATGTGGGAGCAAAACAGAAAACCCATGTAAACACTGGGAGAACATGCAAACTCCATCATTACATTGTCCATTGCATGAAAATATTTTTTTTTCAATGACAGGGATTGTTTCTCACCATTTTCAAGATCTCTGCTTTCTGGTAGTTGACTCGGAGGAATATTCTGCTTACACGTAGAGGCTATCAATCTATCCAGAAGTAATACCTCCAAGAGCTAAGAGTTTTTCACAAGTGTATCCTGTCTAGATAATGTTTGTAAACGAAATATTTGCCTTTTAGGCTTTAACTTTAGCAATATTCTAAATCTGTTTACTTGTTTGTTTACACCTGCACTGACACATTGTTGCAAATTTTTAGATTTGTATGCTACTGATGCAATTTGCTTAAAGAGGATATTCCAAACTGGGTAGAGGATCCTGCCTGCAAGGGCTCACAATCTACAGCCAGTGGCGTAACTAGAGTTGGATGGGCCCCGGTGCAAAGTTTAGACCTGGGCCCCCCCTCCACATACACAGACACTTGGGGTAAGGCATACCTCCCAACTTTTAAAGAAGGAAAAGAAGGACAAAATTTGCGGCGCGCGTAGCGCGCCGCGGCAAATTTTTAGGCCACGCCCCCTAACCACACCCATTTCACAGTCACGCCCATATCCACTCCCCATCCACACCCATTCAGCATGGACACGCAGGCAGCCGGCGGGCCTCCAGCATGGACACGCAGGCAGCCGGCGGGCCTCCAGCATGGACACGCAGGCAGCCGGCGGGCCTCCAGCATGGACACGCAGGCAGCCGGCGGGCCTCCAGCATGGACACGCAGGCAGCCGGCGGGCCTCCAGCATGGACACGCAGGCAGCCGGCGGGCCTCCAGCATGGACACGCAGGCAGCCGGCGGGCCTCCAGCATGGACACGCAGGCAGCCGGCGGGCCTCCAGCATGGACACGCAGGCAGCCGGCGGGCCTCCAGCATGGACACGCAGGCAGCCGGCGGGCCTCCAGCATGGACACGCAGGCAGCCGGCGGGCCTCCAGCATGGACACGCAGGCAGCCGGCGGGCCTCCAGCATGGACACGCAGGCAGCCGGCGGGCCTCCAGCATGGACACGCAGGCAGCCGGCGGGCCTCCAGCATGGACACGCAGGCAGCCGGCGGGCCTCCAGCATGGACACGCAGGCAGCCGGCGGGCCTCCAGCATGGACACGCAGGCAGCCGGCGGGCCTCCAGCATGGACACGCAGGCAGCCGGCGGGCCTCCAGCATGGACACGCAGGCAGCCGGCGGGCCTCCAGCATGGACACGCAGGCAGCCGGCGGGCCTCCAGCATGGACACGCAGGCAGCCGGCGGGCCTCCAGCATGGACACGCAGGCAGCCGGCGGGCCTCCAGCATGGACACGCAGGCAGCCGGCGGGCCTCCAGCATGGACACGCAGGCAGCCGGCGGGCCTCCAGCATGGACACGCAGGCAGCCGGCGGGCCTCCAGCATGGACACGCAGGCAGCCGGCGGGCCTCCAGCATGGACACGCAGGCAGCCGGCGGGCCTCCAGCATGGACACGCAGGCAGCCGGCGGGCCTCCAGCATGGACACGCAGGCAGCCGGCGGGCCTCCAGCATGGACACGCAGGCAGCCGGCGGGCCTCCAGCATGGACACGCAGGCAGCCGGCGGGCCTCCAGCATGGACACGCAGGCAGCCGGCGGGCCTCCAGCATGGACACGCAGGCAGCCGGCGGGCCTCCAGCATGGACACGCAGGCAGCCGGCGGGCCTCCAGCATGGACACGCAGGCAGCCGGCGGGCCTCCAGCATGGACACGCAGGCAGCCGGCGGGCCTCCAGCATGGACACGCAGGCAGCCGGCGGGCCTCCAGCATGGACACGCAGGCAGCCGGCGGGCCTCCAGCATGGACACGCAGGCAGCCGGCGGGCCTCCAGCATGGACACGCAGGCAGCCGGCGGGCCTCCAGCATGGACACGCAGGCAGCCGGCGGGCCTCCAGCATGGACACGCAGGCAGCCGGCGGGCCTCCAGCATGGACACGCAGGCAGCCGGCGGGCCTCCAGCATGGACACGCAGGCAGCCGGCGGGCCTCCAGCATGGACACGCAGGCAGCCGGCGGGCCTCCAGCATGGACACGCAGGCAGCCGGCGGGCCTCCAGCATGGACACGCAGGCAGCCGGCGGGCCTCCAGCATGGACACGCAGGCAGCCGGCGGGCCTCCAGCATGGACACGCAGGCAGCCGGCGGGCCTCCAGCATGGACACGCAGGCAGCCGGCGGGCCTCCAGCATGGACACGCAGGCAGCCGGCGGGCCTCCAGCATGGACACGCAGGCAGCCGGCGGGCCTCCAGCATGGACACGCAGGCAGCCGGCGGGCCTCCAGCATGGACACGCAGGCAGCCGGCGGGCCTCCAGCATGGACACGCAGGCAGCCGGCGGGCCTCCAGCATGGACACGCAGGCAGCCGGCGGGCCTCCAGCATGGACACGCAGGCAGCCGGCTGGCCTCCAGCATGGACACGCAGGCAGCCGGCGGGCCTCCAGCATGGACACGCAGGCAGCCGGCGGGCCTCCAGCATGGACACGCAGGCAGCCGGCGGGCCTCCAGCATGGACACGCAGGCAGCCGGCGGGCCTCCAGCATGGACACGCAGGCAGCCGGCGGGCCTCCAGCATGGACACGCAGGCAGCCGGCGGGCCTCCAGCATGGACACGCAGGCAGCCGGCGGGCCTCCAGCATGGACACGCAGGCAGCCGGCGGGCCTCCAGCATGGACACGCAGGCAGCCGGCGGGCCTCCAGCATGGACACGCAGGCAGCCGGCGGGCCTCCAGCATGGACACGCAGGCAGCCGGCGGGCCTCCAGCATGGACACGCAGGCAGCCGGCGGGCCTCCAGCATGGACACGCAGGCAGCCGGCGGGCCTCCAGCATGGACACGCAGGCAGCCGGCGGGCCTCCAGCATGGAAACGCAGGGAGCCACAGTGAGGCGGCCGGTCGCCCACACAGTGAGGTGGCCGGTCGCCTTCACAGACAGGTGGCAGGGGGGCGCCCGCAAAGACAGGCGGCAGGGGGGCGCCCGCACAGACAGGCGGCAGGGGGGCGCCCGCACAGACAGGCGGCCGGGGGGCGCCCGCACAGACAGGCGGCCGGGGGGCGCCCGCACAGACAGGCGGCCGGGGGGCGCCCGCACAGACAGGCGGCCGGCCGACCGCGCAGACAGGCGGCCGGCCGACCGCGCAGACAGGCGGCCGGCCGACCGCGCAGACAGGCGGCCGGCCGACCGCACAGAGAGGCTCCGGCCGGGGGTGAGGGGGGGGAGGGAGGGAAATCAGCGCTGGGGAGATTTTACTGTACCAGCAGCAGCACAGGCAGCGCTCCTCTCTGTTATGCCACGTCTACTGGGATGGTAGGAGGGAAAAGCAGGGAGGCGGAGAGAGAGTGGGTGGGCGGAGCCCGGGAGCCGGCCGTCCCGATCGTGGCAACGGGACAAACAACGTAAAGCGTGAAAGTCCCGCTGTATCCGGGACGGTTGGGAGGTATGGGGTAAGGGATAATGACACTGACACTCGGGGTACAGGATAATGACGCTGACACTTGGCTCTCACCCACAGCACCCTGAAATCCCTCTATCAGCACCCAGCTTTCCTATGTTCTGATATTTATCTTGTCCTCAGCACCCAGCTTTCCCATATCAGAGCATGAGAAAGCTGGGTGATGAGAGATGTATATCAGAACATGGGAAAGCTGGGTGCTGAGAGATGTATATCAGAACATGGGAAAGCTGGGTGCTGAGAGATGTATAGCAGAGCATGGGAAAGTTGGCTGCTGAGGGAAAGAGCCTTTTTCCCTCAGCACAAAACATTTCCATCCCATACTTGTATCTTTGTCCCCCCTGTATAAAGTTCTCAAAATACTATAACAGCCCCCACATAGCCTTCCAAATAATTGTATAAAGGGTCTCACATAACCCTTCATATATTAGAATGCAGATACATAGCCCTCCATATATTATAATGCACCCCCATAATCCTCCATGTATAAAGTAGCCCTTCAATTATAATGCATTTCCCATAGTTCTCCATGTATTAAAATTCACCCCATAGTTCTCCATATATTATACTGCACCACATAGTCCTCCATGTTTTATAATGCACTTCCATAGTCCATGTATAAGGTAGCCTCCATAGTCCTCCATATATTATAATGCAGCCCCCATAGTCCTATATGTATTATAACACAACCCCATAAAACTTCAGATGGTATTATGCAGCCCCATACTCCTCCATGTATAATTCACCCTTATATTCCATGTATAAGGTGTCCCTTCATTTTGTATTATACAGCCCCCCCCCCGACCTCCATTTTAATGCAGCCCTATAGACCTCCAGTATAATGCAGCCTCATAGACCTCTATGTATATTACACCTCTATATTCAATGTATAAGGTGTCCTTCATGTTTATTATGCAGCCTCACCAGGCCTCCATATATAATAATGCAGCCAACCTCTCCAGGCCTCCATGTATAATATAGCAGCCAGCCTCCCAGGCCTCCATGTATAATATAGCAGCCAGCCTCCCCAGGCCTCCATGTATAATAATGCAGCCAGCCTCCCCAGGCCTCCATGTATAATAATGCAGCCAGCCTCCCCAGGCCTCCATGTATAATAATGCAGCCAGCCTCCCCAGGCCTCCATGTATAATAATGCAGCCAGCCTCCCCAGACCTCCATGTATAATAATGCAGCCAGCCTCCCCAGGCCTCCATGTATAATAATGCAGCCAGCCTCCCCAGGCCTCCATGTATAATAATGCAGCCAGCCTCCCCAGGCCTCCATGTATAATAATGCAGCCAGCCTCCCCAGGCCTCCATGTATAATAATGCAGCCAGCCTCCCCAGGCCTCCATGTATAATAATGCAGCCAGCCTCCCCAGACCTCCATTTATAATAATGCAGCCAGCCTCCCCAGGCCTCATGTATAATAATGCAGCCAGCCTCCCCAGGCCTCCATGTATAATAATGCAGCCAGCCTCCCCAGGCCTCCATGTATAATAATGCAGCCAGCCTCCCCAGGCCTCCATGTATAATAATGCAGCCAGCCTCCCCAGACCTCCATGTATAATAATGCAGCCAGCCTCCCCAGACCTCCATGTATAATAATGCAGCCAGCCTCCCCAGGCCTCCATGTATAATAATGCAGCCAGCCTCCCCAGGCCTCCATGTATAATAATGCAGCCAGCCTCCCCAGGCCTCATGTATAATAATGCAGCCAGCCTCCCCAGGCCTCCATGTATAATAATGCAGCCAGCCTCCCCAGGCCTCCATGTATAATAATGCAGCCAGCCTCCCCAGGCCTCCATGTATAATAATGCAGCCAGCCTCCCCAGACCTCCATGTATAATAATGCAGCCAGCCTCCCCAGACCTCCATGTATAATAATGCAGCCAGCCTCCCCAGGCCTCCATGTATAATAATGCAGCCAGCCTCCCCAGGCCTCCATGTATAATAATGCAGCCAGCCTCCCCAGGCCTCCATGTATAATAATGCAGCCAGCCTCCCCAGGCCTCATGTATAATAATGCAGCCAGCCTCCCCAGGCCTCATGTATAATAATGCAGCCAGCCTCCCCAGGCCTCATGTATAATAATGCAGCCAGCCTCCCCAGGCCTCATGTATAATAATGCTGCCAGCCTCCCCAGGGCTCATGTATAATAATGCTGCCAGCCTCCCCAGGCCTCCATCTATAATAATGCTGCCAGCCTCCCCAGGCCACCATGTACAGTATAATGCAGTCTCCCCAGGCCTCCATGTACAGTATCATGCAGCCTCCCCACCCCAGGCCTCCATGTACAGTATCATGCAGCCTCCCCACCCCAGGCCTCCATGTACAGTATCATGCAGCCTCCCCACCCCAGGCCTCCATGTACAGTATCATGCAGCCTCCCCACCCCAGGCCTCCATGTACAGTATCATACAGCCTCCCCACCCCAGGCCTCCATGTACAGTATCATGCAGCCTCCCCACCCCAGGCCTCCATGTACAGTATCATGCAGCCTCCCCACCCCAGGCCTCCATGTACAGTATCATACAGCCTCCCCACCCCAGGCCTCCATGTACAGTATCATGCAGCCTCCCCACCCCAGGCCTCTGACCACCGTGTACTCACTTTATATATATATAAAAAAAAAAACAAGTACTCACCGATCTTCTCCTTCCACTGCTGCTCTGTCCTGACGTCTCCTTGTTCCACTGCTGCTGTACTCCCTGCTCTCCTCCTTCCACTGCTGCTCGTCCTCCTCTCTCTCCCGGTGCTCCGGTCGGCGTCCTCCCTCCCTGCGCTCTGTGCACTCGGCACAGCAGTCGCACAGGAGTGACGTCACCGCGCAGGCACAGGGGGAGTATGATGATGCAGAGCGGCGCTGGCCGCTCTATGCTTCATTATTTCTGTGCGCGGTGACGGGGGAGGGGGGCCCCGGTGCCGCCGCTGACATCGGGCAGGAGGGCCCGGTGTCGGGGGCGGCAGCGGGTCATATAGTGGGCGCGTGCACTGTGACAGATCAGCGCAGCTTCTCTCTCACTGAGAGGAGCTGGCTGCTGATCTGTCGGGTCCCCGCGGGCCCCAAACTGCCCGGGCCCGGTCGCGATGGCGACCGCTGCGACCGCGGTCGTTACGCCCCTGTCTACAGCTATTAACCCTTATATATGGGGTGCAAATGGAAGTTAATAGCGTTCTCGGCCCTGGCACTGAGGTGGCACCTCCACAGCTTCAGTCACCACTCTGTGCATTAGTGAGTGGCGGCTGTAACCACACCCCGTACTGACTGATAGTCAGGCCAAATGATTAGCGGCTGTCTGTCAGTGCTGTCATCTGGGTTGCACTACATACTGAGCGGTGACTGAGGTTGGGCTGGCGCCACCCCTAGGACTGAAAGCCGAACATTGCTGGGAGGAATAAAGTTAATTTCCTCCTGGCAGCGGTGCTCTCCTCAGCAGGAGATTATCATTAGAGGACTAGTAAACCTGTTGCCAGGTAGTCCTCCATATTTATAAAGTGTGTATAATCCCGCCCACACCAGTGATTGTCAACTTTCTGCCTATGCACAGTGAACACAGAAAGCTGAAAATTTCTCAATAAAGTAAGTTTAAAGGGGTTGTCAATTTATATATCTTTATATTGTGCTTTTATGCAATTCAGTATAACGTAGTGATATAATACATTTAACAAGTCTCCACCAATGACTCCTTTTCACTGTCTGTCCTGGGAGCTGTAATTCCAGTCCTGCGCTTGGAAAGTAGAAAGCAAAAGAAGTGTCTGTTCTGTGTCAGATTCTGTGTGTGTCAAGGGATCCGGCTCATAGATTATTCAGCTAATCCCTTTTTGTCATATATAGACACAGAAGGGGGCTGGCTCAGCTAGTGCAATGAACCAGCCAGCCAGCTCCATTGAATGCCGAGCACAGGACCACTAGTGGTGACGGCATCATGGACATGGATCGAAAGTAAAAGGGAGGCATTAGAGGAGCTAACCATAACTTTATTTATTTTTCCGTCAATATAGCCATATGGAGCTTGTTTTTTGCAGGACGAGTTGTACTTTTGAATGACACCATTCCTTCTGCCCCATATTGTACTTGAAAAAGGGAAAAAGATTCCAAGTGCGGTAAAATTGCAAAAAATAGTACAATTCCACAATTGTCTTTTGGGTTTCTTATTTACTGTGTTCACTATATGGTGAAACTGATCTGTCACTATGATTCCCTAGGTCGGTACGAGTTCATAGATACCAAACATGTATAGTTTTATTGTTCTTTAAGGGGGGGGAAAAAATCAGAAATTAGTCAAAAAAAAGAATTGCGCTTTTATTGCCATTTTCCGAGAGTCGCAGCGTTCTCATTTTTGGGATCAAGGGCTCAGTGACGGCTTAATTTTTGCATCTTGAGTTGATGTTTTTAATTACAATTTTTGGGGGGAAATGTGATATTTTGTTGCCTGTTATTGTATTTTATTGCAATGTTGCAGTGACCAAAAAACGTAATTCGGGTGTTTTGATTTTTTTTTCTTGTTACGCCCTTTACCGATCAAATTAATTTATTCTATATTTTGATATAGTGGGCATTTCTGAACTCGGCGATACCAAATATGTGCATCTTTCATTTATTTTTTTGTTTTATTTTCAATGGGGCAAATGGGGGGTTATTTGAACGTTTATGTTTTTTTTATTTTTTCATATTTTTTAAAACTTTTTTACACTTTTTATTGATGTTACTAGTCCCCTTAGGGGAATTGAAGCTGTCACTGTACGATCGCTTCTGCTGATTAGAGCAATGCTTCAGCATCAGCACCAGCATCTCTCTGTACAGCAGAAATGCTGATCTCCTGTGAGTGTCAGCGCTCAGCCAGCATTCACAGGAATTTAGTCATGACAGTGACAGGGGTCATCATGGCCCCCGGCTGTCATCACTGCCCATCAGCGCCTGTGATTATATCATGAGGCTGCCTATGGCAGTGGGGAACGTCACAATTCCTCATTGAATGACAGCGGCATTTAACTAGTTAACAGCCACAAGTGGATCCCGCTTATGGTGAATCAGATCAGCCAACATACGCGGTGAAACATACTGGCTCGTCGCCTCAAGCCCACATTAAAGGGACAGGCACGGTCTTGGATGCACTGGTACGTCTAAGGTCATCATGGGGGTAGTGTTAAAGGGGTTGTCTGATCATATAATCATATCTGATGTTCAGTTCTCAGTACTGGTGCCTACACATTGAATCTTAAATCAGTATTTCTAGCTAATAACATCTGATCGGCGGGTTTGTCGACTGTCGAACCCCCATCAACCCTAAGAATACATCATCAGCTCCAGACAACCCTAACCATGTTAATGGGAATCTGTCAGGATAAAAATGCTATTAACCTGCATATGTGGGGTTAATCTACAGGATGACAGCGTTCTGACGCTGCGTGGTAACAGCACAAAGAGCCCTGCTGCAGGAAAGATATCTAACTAATATAAATATAACTTTATTCCTTCAGGCAGCCTATGGCTTTCAGTCATAGGGGTGGTGCTGGCTGTGCTTTAGTCACTGCTCTGTGCAAAGTGGAGGCTGTAACGCGCCCTCTGGCACTGAATGACGGACAGCTCAGCAGTGCATCAGTACAGAGATGGCTGTCAGTCAGTCCTGGGGGTGCATTACAGCCTCCACTCACTATGCACAGAAGGATGAGTGAAATCACTATGACTGAAAGCTGGCACCTGCCAGAAGAAATAAAGTTAATTTCCTTATGGAAGTAGGGCTCTCAATGTGGGCACCAGGCGGCTTTAGAATTCATATCTGCAGGTTAAAGTACTAGTTATTAATGTTATTCCTCCCGGCAGCCTCTGGCTTTTAGTCATAGGGGTGGCGCTGGCTGCACTTTAGTCACTGCTCTGTGCATAGTGAGCGGAGGCTGTAATGCGCCTCTGGCACTGATTGACAGGCCGCTCAGCAGTGCATCAGTACAGAGTCGGCTATTGCTCAGAGCTGGGGGGCACATTACAGCCTCCACTCACTATGCGCCGAGCGGTGACTGAAATCGCTATGACTGAAAGCTGGCACCTGCCTGAAGAAAAAAGTTAATTTCCTCATGGAATCGGGGCTTTCAGTGCAGGTGCCAGGCGGATTTACAATGCATATCTACAGGGTAAAGCACTACACCAGCGGGGTTTTTTTTCACCTCTGCAGTGTTGCTTTTAATCTGAGGCCCTGGCCTCCGGTTTTATACTCACCCGTCTATACTCACCCTTTACCGGGGATTTCAGTGCAGGTGCCAGGCAGCTTGAAAATGCAGATCTACAGTGTAAAGCACTACATCAGAGGGGGTTTTTTCACCTCTACAGTGTTGCTTTTAATATGAGGCCCTGGCCTCCCGTTTTTTACCCATCCTGCACCGTTTTCACCAAATATCAGTGCCACTTCAGTCGCTCTCCAGCAGTTTGTGACCTGTCAGATCGCTCCAGTGTTTCATGGAGCGTCCAGAGGTCACAACTCAATACAAGTCTATGAGAGCCTCATTCTGGTTCTCATAGATTTGCATTGAGAGCTTCCGGCTAGTCAAAAGTTGCGGTCACAAGATTGCGCCACAGGAACGATAAACTTGAAAATGCCAGAGGGCGAGTATAAGATCGGGGGTATGGGATTTAGATTAAAAGCACCACTCCAGTGCGGAAACTCCACCCTCCCCATTGGAATGGTGCTTTAATAGCGCTTTTTTTACTTGACAGGTTCCCTTTAAGGCCCTGAATTGGCCTATGCCTTCCACTACCATAAAAGCTGCTCTCTCCCTCCTTCTATACCTTACAGGGGCTTTCCCGCTCGTTTTACACGGCTGGTTTGTAGGTAAAGCTTTTAGTACTAAAATTTGCATGAATTCCCTTTTGTTCAGTTCTCCTCACGTTAATGTTTACTGATGCACAGGCGGAGCTCTCGGCCCACACCGCTATACAGATAATTGTGGTTTTATGAAGCGCGGGATACCACTTAAAGGAGCAGTAAAGCCTAAAATGCTCATTTATCAAAACTGTCTAAAATAAAAAACTGTCCTTGTTGCCCATAGCAACCAATCACAGCTTAGCTTTCATTTCCTAAACTGCTGTTGTAAATTGAAAGCTGCCCTGTGATTGGTTGCTATGGGCAACAAAGAACAAACCCACACATATTTCTATGTAAATTGACAAGGAGGGATCCCAAAATGTAGAAAACCAAAAATTTACAGCAGATCCCTAAAAAGATAACTTTTAGTGAACATTTTAAAAGTATTAGAACAACAAAGGTAAAAACACCCCAAACAATTCGTACTGATAAGAGAGCAAAAGGGAAAAAACTTAACCTTACCCTTCTTAACCCTAGAAGGCCCTACCTGGCAGTGGAAATATGACACCCTAAGATTCGAGGCGCCAGCACTCAACATCGGGACCCCCTAGCACCGTGAAATGTGATAAATACAAAACAATTTAAACAAATATTAAAATTGCAAGATTGCAAGTTATCTCAGATAGATAGTACTCCAAAATATTAGTTCTGATGCGTTTCAGCCCCATGTTGCTTGAGGTTCATCAGGGGACAAATGGAAAGAGGAGTCCGGCAGGTAAGATGCAGTCTCCCAGACAAATATTCCTTGAGGGTATTATCGTGGCCGGTATTTTGGAGTAATACTCCTCTAGATTCCTCTGTGTCCTTCAGACTCATCTGCCCTCCTCTAGACTTTTTTGTGTTCTACAGACTACTCTGTATCCAGCAGACTCCTCTGTGTCCTCCAGACTCCTCTGTATCCTCCAGAATTTTTTGTGTCCTCTAGGCTCCTCTGTGTCTTCCAAACTCCCTTGCACTTCTCTAGACTCCTCTACCCTCTTCCAGACTTTTTTGTGTTCTATGGACTGCTCTGTATCCAGCAGTCTCCTCTGTGTCCTCCAGACTCCTCTGTATCCTTCAGATTTTGTGTGTCCTCTAGACTCCTCTGTGTCCTCCATACTACTCTGCCCTTTTTTAGACTCCTCTAACTTTCTCTAGACTCTTCTGCCCTACTGTAGACTTTTTTGTGTTCTACAGACTACTCTGTATCCAGCAGACTCCTCTGTGTCCTCCAGACTCCTCTGTATCCTCCAGAATTTTTTCTGTCCTCTAGGCTCCTCTGTGTCTTCCAAACTCCCTTGCACTTCTCTAGACTCCTCTACCCTCTTCCAGACTTTTTGTGTTCTACAGACTACTCTGTATCCAGCAGACTCCTCTGTGTCCTCCAGACTCCTCTGTATCCTTCAGATTTTGTGTGTCCTCTAGACTCCTCTGTGTCCTCCATACTACTCTGCCCTTCTTTAGACTCCTCTAACTTTCTCTAGACTCTTCTGCCCTACTGTAGACTTTTTTGTGTTTTGCAGAATACTCTGTATCCAGCAGACTTCTCTGTATCCTCCAGACTTTTTTGTGTCCTCTAGACTTTTCTGTGTCCACCAAACTCCTCTGCCCTTCTCCATACTCCTCTGCCCTCTTCCAGACTTTTTTTGTGTTCTATAGATTCCTCTGTGTCCTTCAGACTCATCTGCCCTCCTCTAGACTTTTTTGTGTTCTACAGACTACTCTGTATCCAGCAGACTCCTCTGTGACCTCCAGACTCCTCTGTATCCTACAGACTCTTTTGTATCCTCTAGACTCCTCTGAATCCTCCAGACTCCTCTGCCCTCCCCCAGACACATTTTTGTCCTCAAGAGTCCTCTATATTTACCAGACACTTCTGGGTCCTCCAATCTCCTTTGTATCTTCCAATCTCCTCTGGTCTCCTCCAGACTCCTTTGTGTCCTCCAGACTCCTCTCTATCCACCAGCTTTTCTGTGTCCTCCAGACTCATCGATTCACTTGAGAACTGTTTCCTACCTAATGGCATCCATAGGTTTTCGTTTCAGTAGCCCACCTCCCGCCATACATGTGTCACTACGCAACAATGATGTTGCGCCAGGCTGGCTAATCACAAGAAGAGCTGTGGATGCTGTCAGGTAGGAGGCAGTTCTTGGGGGTTTCTCTCCACTGCTGCAGATTACTGACCTGGCTGCTGAACTGTTGTCATGAGAAGCAATTTTCATCAACTCTACTCTCTATCTAAACTAAATTATTCTGTGCCTGAATCTTGTTCTAATAATGAAAACCAGATCTTGAAATATTTTCTTTTTTGTCTATCTGTTTTTATTTTGTAATTGTAGATTTCTTTTATTCGATTTATTTATGAACACAGAAAAATAGTATATGGAAATTAAAGGCTTTAATGAAATATTATTGGAATATCTCTGACACATTTTGCAGGGAGGAAGAGGTGAGCTGTGACATCACCAATTTTGAATGGTGGATGCAGTGTTATCTACTGTATATATATAAGGGTTATCAGTCATAGTACAGGAGGAGGAGGTGAGCTGTGATGTTACCTGTTGTGAATAGTAGATCTGTGTTAACAGTTCTGTAAACAGTAGGTGTTATCAATCATTGTATAGCAGGAAAAGAAGGGGAGATGTGACATCCTGTGTTATCTATTGTACATAGAGGTGTTATCAATCATTGTACAATAAGAGGAGGTGAGCTGTGACATCACCTATTGTGAATGGTGAATCCTGTGTTATCTACTGTACATAGAGGTGTTATCAGGCATTGTACAGGAGGAGGAGGTGAGCTGTGGCATTACTTTTGTGCATGGTGGATCCTGTGTTATCTACTGTATATAGATGTGTTATCAGTCTTTGTACTGGAGGAGGAGGAGGTGAGCTGTTACATCACCTATTGTATATGGTAGATCTTGTGCTATCTACTGTATACACAGGTGTTATCATTTGTTGTATAATGGAAGGAGGGGAGCTGTGATATCACCTATTTTGAATGGTCGATCCTTTGTTTTCCTCTGTATATAGACATGTTATCAGTCATTATACTGTGGAAGAGGTGGTGAGCTGTGATATCACATATTGTGAATGTTGAATCCTGTGTTATCTATTGTATATAGAGCGGTTATCTGTCATATCTAATTTCTTGGAAAAATGTTGTACCGTTCTCCTGACTGATAACTTTTAACAATGGGTTCCCTTTGCTGTGTTGTAAGCTGTTTAGGAAATATCAGGAAAATCTTACTAGACCGACTAAACTCTTCATTTGTGGCTAATCCCCGTAAGTGATGATGGTGCACTGACTACTGAATAACATGAGTCTTGTAAATGGTATTAATTAATTCTGAACACAACCACATACCCAGTTAAGAGGGTGTTCACACTTATGCAACACATTATTTCAGTTTTAACATTTATATTCTCCCCTCAAAAGGATTTCAGTTTGTTTCTTAAAGGATTTGTAAAGCTTTTGGGTAGAAACCATTAAAGGTGGAGAAATTTATGAAATGATTCTTTTTGTTACAAAAACCTGGCATTATAACATGGGTGTGTAAACTTATGATATCCCATTATAACTAAGTCAGGCAAAAGTTTTTTGCATTTTTTTAAATTGTATTTTAATTGGAATATACATTTTCCAGATGCTTTTATGGAGAGCGGCAATGATGCAAAATCTGTAATTCGGACCATGTTTTGCGGTGACCTGTAAGAGAGAACAGTTTGTTTAGTGATATACTGATACATGTTAGATGAAATCTCATCCCACAATGCAGGGAGAAGGTTAGGAACAGCTTTAGGGCTGGATAGGATACAGTCCAAGAAGCTTTAAGTGTGAACATAGATCTTCCCGGTGCTCCAGAGAGACATTCCCACTGTCGTACGGTGGATGAGGAATGCTCTATGCTATTACCCTGCACTGTCGCAGAATACATCCTGATTTCCCGACCCATTAAAGCCAGTCTTGATGGAACATATACCTGAACTTTTGTTCTCATGGACAATTGTCACATCCCATTTTCTTTTATGCACTCAGTACTACTCTACTTGCAAAGGAAAGCAATAATTTATGACTACAGTATAATTTTTGACTCTGTATAATGCACTACCTCGCATGCAATTCTATACAGCAATGACAGCGTTAAAGTTAGGAGACCTGCGGCAAGGCTGTACATTATGGTCTTTATTCAAACATGGATGGGTGAAAACAGACTTCACCACAACCATCATCACTACACAAGTACATTACCAAATCCCTCATCAGTACATGACTACTTTACCAGAGTCACAATCAATCAGTGAATACATCACCAGAACCACAGTCAGTACATGACTACATCAATAGAACAATCATTACTACAGAATTACAGCATTAGAACCATCATCAGTACCTGAAGACATCACCAAGGTTAGTACAGCGATCACTTGTAATGTCAGATTGGTCTTTTGTTCTGATGGACAATTGTCACATCCCATTTTCTTTTATGCACTCAGTACTACTCTACTTGCAAAGGAAAGCGATAATTTATGAGTACGGTATATTTTTGACCCTGTATAATGCACTACCTCGCATGCAAATCTATACAGCAATGACAATAAACATGGGATAATAAACTAATGCCAGATCAAAGGAGTTGTTAATAAACTGATACTAGTGACTCCGGTAATAATTTATTTCCGTGTATAACAAAATCTCAAAATACAAAATTTAATGTATATTTCTCTTTAGGGAAGGGGAGAAAAAAAAGTTCCATCTCATATGTGTCTGTGTTTCACAGTCCAGGAATGGACCATGATTCTTGGTATAAACCAACGGCACATGAACAGACCTGAAAAAGATAGCTTCATAGGCATATTTTAGGATGTTTAGTTAAAGTTAGAAGACCTGCGGCTAGGCTGTACATTATGGTCTTTATTCAGACATGGATGGGTGAAAACAGACTTCACCATAATCATCATCACTACACAAGTACATTACCAAATCCATCGTCAGTACATGACTACTTCACCAGCGTCACAATCAATCAGTGAATACATCACCAGAACCACAGTCAGTACATGACTACATCAATAGAACAATCATTAGTACAGAATTACAGCATCACAACCATCATCAGTACCTGAATGTATCACCAAAACAATCATTAATACATAATTGTAGCACCAGAACCACCATCAGTACATGAATACATCGCCAAGGTCAGTACAGCGATCACTTGCAATGTCAGATTGGTCTTAACCAAGCATGAAACTGCAATTTCCAGTATGTCCTTAACAATGGTAAGAAGATGAATAGAGTTGTTGGTATTACCAGATATGATCAAACTATGGACCATACGGGAACCACAGTGCAGATTAGTTGCAGGTAGCAGCACTAGTAAACTTCTAAAGAATAACTTAAAGGGCTGATCCAAAGGCAAAGTAAATTGCATTCTAAATCTCTATCTATTTAAGGCCAAAATCTAAACTATTTTCTAATATACTTGCATTATTAAGGCCTTATCCTTCCCTATCTACAAGTATCTAACTGCTATTCTCTTTTTCTTATACTTCCTTTTGATGACTCTTCTTTTGAGAATCTCAGTGAATGCTGGATACTCAAACAAAGCGTCATCAGAGGGCCTAAGCTGCAGTCACTGCCGCAGCCTCTGTCCCTTCCCTGAAATGAAGCGTCATCAGTGACATTTGTTTAAGGGCCTGGCCAAGTCCCTGTGTGATATGCACTGTCCAATGTGCTTATTGACAGTGCCCGCTCTGTTGCCGGCTTCGATCAGTAGTAATGAGTTGCCACCAGAGCAGAGTCAGAATACCCGGAGTGCAGAAAACAACGCCACTCCCACAGGTGATATCACTGGTCTCTGCACACTGGGTATTATGACACAGCTGTAGTGCCGACTTTTTACTGCTGATCAGAGCTGGCAACAGAGCATGCGCTGTCATTGTGCACAGTTCATAGAAACTAGCCCAGCCCCAGATATGATGCTTTGTTTCAGGGAGGGGCAGAAGCTGCGTTAGTGACCTCAGCCTTTGTCCCCTGATGACGCTTCAAGTATCCCAGGATGCACATTATGGTAAACTCATTGTGCTGCTGTGATATTAGGAGCGAGAGCACGTCACCACACATTGGGTCATGGAGCTGATTGGAGCTCCAATGAACCCAGAAGTGCTGATGCTCAAAGAGGTTTATTTGTATTTGTGTCTGAAAGACTATAATACCGTGTTTCCCCGAAAGTAAGGCCCTGTCTTACATTAATTTTACCCCCAAAAGTCCCACCCTGCCTTACTTTCGGGGGAGGCCTTACATTGGAAAAAAAATGACAATTTTTTACAATTTTTGTACAGTACGGCATCCCCTGCAGCCTCCCCATTGTTTCACAGTCCGTCATCCACCCCATCCTCCCCCCTGCAGCCTCCCCATTGTTTGAGAGTCCGGCATCCACCCCATCCTCCCCCCTGCAGCCTCTCCATACAGTGGTTCTGCCCCCCACTCTGCCACCACACACACTGACACATACGGTACCGGTACAGCCCCACACGGCACCCACACACATATCGTACCGGTACCGTACACACACACACACTGACACATACAGCCCCATACAGCACCCATACACATACCGTACACATACCGTACACACACACACACACACACACACACACACATAGAGAGTTTCGGAACTTACCGTTACTTTCCTTCTGTTTCGATCTCCTCTGCGGTGCCGGGCTGACGATTCGGATGCCGGGGACACTGGACCAATCGGAGCGAGCCTGCAGGCGGTGACGTCGCGGCTGATTCGGCCAATCAGCTGCGAGCCGGCTGACTGGCCAATCACAGCTCGAGCTGATGGCCAGCAGGGAGCCTGTGACGAACAAGCTGATCGGCCAATCAGCATCGAGCAGGAAGGGCGTTGACCCGGGACGCGCAGCAGGCCGGCGAGATTGCGGGGGCCATTCACCGGAGGCGGACCATGGGTGGCACCCATAGGCGGTCTTACATTCCCCGGGCCCCCCGCTACCCTGCCTTACAATCGGGGGGTGCCCTACATTGGCGGACCCCCCCGAAACCCCCATCCTGCCTTACTTTCGGGGGGGGTCCTACTTTCGGGGAAACACGGTACAAATGAGTCCAGGGACACTGCCCCCCCCTCCACAACGACTCTGGTTTTTGTATAGAGCCTGGGGAAGGGGAGAGAAGATTTAAAAACAAAATAAATTTCTAAATATTGACTCAGGTGCCACCCACATCAACCTGCCGCCCTAGGCACTGGACCTCCAATGCCTAGTGGTAAATACGTGCCTGCTGTCAGCATGTACCAGCAACATGTTAACACATATTCATAGTTCCCAACTTTTGAAGAACAATAAGAGGGATAAACTCTGCGGAGCACACAGCGCGCCATTGCAAATGTGCCCCTCGCCAACACCTCAAACCACACCCATTTGGCAGAGAGGGACATTCAGCAGATGTCCAAGACTGTTCATTCCTTCATAGTTGTAGCAGCCGGAACTTTCCTATCTTAATGTAAGTATCGCTATACGATATCTGGCTTTTTGTGTCTGTGAGCCCATGTTCACATATTGCAGAAATACTAAGTTTTATGTTTCTTGCAGGAGTCCACACCAAACTACACAATATTAATCTCTCGTTATTGTATTTTTTAAGCCTTTTCCCCCTCATTTGTTGTTTTTTGGTGCAGATGTGATGCCGCGTTTTTAATATGGTTTTATAGTACAGAAAAGCGTTGATTCTGCTCTTAAAAAAGTTACTGCAGTTTTTTTAGGTGCATTTTTTAGGCTCCACATAGAACCCTCTGGAGAAAAAAAGCAACAAAGCCAGAGGGGAGGAATAAAAAAATAAATTACATTTTTAAATGTTTCTCATTATTTTTAGCAGTTTTATGGGAACAAAAAAAATTGACTTTTTCTTCATCTCTACAATACAGGGACATAGAAATACACTGCTATGTAGAGATGTATTTCTATGTACCGGTATAATCTGCTTCTGAGTTCCCTGCCTGCACTACAGGTCAAGATTATCAAATCCTCCTATCTCTCTCAGTCTGGGCAGTGACTCATTGGTAAAACTGCAGCCTATGGACAAGATGTTCACAAGTGTACATTTTGGGAACACCAGAGAAAAGAAATGTTTAATTTATGAACATAGAGAGAGATGCCAGCCCTGACCCTGAGGAGGAGCTACGGAACTGGTGATGAGAGGTGAGAGTAAGGGGTACCTTGCACGTTGCGACATCGCTACTGCAATATCGTTAGGGTCAAATCGAAAGTGACGCACATCCGGTGCCGGTAACGACGTTGCAACGTGTAAAGCCTAGATGCGCCGATAAATGATCACAAAAGTGTTGAAAATCGGTGATCTGTGTAGCGTCAGTCATTTTCATAATGTCACACCAATAGGAGATACGATGTTGTTCCTCGTTCCTGCGGCAGCACACATCGTTGTATGTGAAGCTGCAGGAGCGAGGAACATTTCCTTACCTGCCTCCACCGGCTATGAGGAAGGGAGAAGGTGGGCGGGACGTTACGTCCCGCTCATCTCCGCCCCTCCACTTCTATTGGCCGCCTGCCGTGTGACGTCGCTGTGACGCCGCACGACCCACCCCCTTAGGAAGGAGGCAGGTCGCCGGCCAGAGCGACGTCGCAGGGCAGGTAAGTGCGTGTGAAGCTGCCATAGCGATAATGTTCGCTACGGTAGCTATCACAAGATATTGCATGTGCGACGGGGGCGGGTACTATCGCGCTCGGCATCGCTAGCATGTCGCAACGTGCAAAGTACCCCTAAGTTGGGACAAAGCCCTGACTGCCGGGACAGCGGGACTGAGCCCTAAAATTGGTACATTCCCACTAAATCCAAGATGATTGGGAGCTGTGCATTTTTAATTTTAGCTCCTGGGTTTGTGATAAGATGCTGAGATATATTGTAAGAAATGCATTAAAGTCCCAAAGAATGTCTTGGATTTTTGTATGCATTATCTTTGAAAACACCTTTTTGTTTGTAACATTTTGGCATGTGTGCCAGATCATCACTTTTTCTTAACCTCTCCTAGGGGTAATTCAGACAGTTCTCCCTGTAAAAAAAATGCAAATTAGTTCTCTTCCAAGAGGAAGTAAACTGTCTCTCTTTTACAACCTATTCACATTGACTTCGGGTGTAAGGCCCTGTGCGCACGGTGCAGTTTTCGATGCATTTTTGGTGCAGTTTATTATGTAGGTTGTTGCCCAAATCTTCATGTCTGTCCTTATCCCAGCAAAGTCTATAAGAAATCAGAAAGGCTGCGCACAGGTTGCTTCTGTTTTCCTTGCAATTTTTGATTCAGAAAAAAAGCAGCATGTCAATTCTTGGTCTGTTTTTTTCCTGCATTTCTTAGCTCTTCCAGCCACTGAAGTCACAAAAAAATGCATAAAAAAGCACCCAAAAGTGTACCAAAAATGCACCAAAACGTGTACATTTTTTGGTGCTTTTTTCGGCCACAAGGTGCATTTTTTTGGTGCAGAAAATTTCTGTAGTATGTGCACATACCTAAATGAAGAGTGTCACGCTGTACAAAGGGCTGGTAAGATGTAGTACAGTGTATTTCCCACTAGGTGGCAGCAGAGTAGTGAAGGAGAGACAAAGTAACACTGCAACAGAAAGGCAGCTGAAGTACAACAGAGTTACTTCAGCAGGCAGTAAACAGGCAAGCCACCAGGGGGCAATAGAGTAGTCAAACAGTCAGGGTCTAGCCAGGAAAGTAAAGTCACTGCAAAGGAGGGATCAAAAGCAAGTCAGGAAACAGAACCGAGTCGGAAGCCGGAAGATCAGGTATGGAGAGGGAAACATAAACAACAGAGAGGAGCGTAGTACAGTGTATTCTCCACTAGATGGCAGAAGAGAGAAGAGTAGTGAAGGACGGGCAAAATAACACTGTAACAGAAAGGCAGCTGAAGTACAGCAGGGTAACTTCAGCAGGCAGTAAACAGGCGAACCACCAGGGGGCAATAGAGTAGTCAAACAGTCAGGGTCTAGCCAGGAAAGTAAAGTCACTGCAAAGGAAGGATCAAAAGCAAGTCAGAAAACAGAACCGAGTCGGAAGTTGGAAGATCAGGTATGGAGAGGGAAACACAAACAACAGACAGGAGCGGGAAGTCAGGGATGGGGACAGGCAGACGAATGAAGGAGGGTACAGGTCAGGGCATGGTAACAAGGAGTCAGATCAAACAGGAATTCTCACCAGAGCCAGTCACATGCTGCAGAGCAAAACTATAACCAGCACAGGAATGCAAGTGCAGAGGCCAGATATAGTGTCTCCTGAAACCAGAACGAGGCTGATGGGAGTTAACCCCTGACATGACGAGGGCGGGTCTGCAAAACTCTTGAGCGGAGAAATCTCGGTCCTGGATCATGACAGTCTTTCTGGAGGAGAACTCATTTGCATACATATATGCCTGCATTACATAGGTCCATTGTGTTGTTGTTTTGCTGTTTAGATGCAAATATCGGAGATTATGACCACCCCATTTTACAAAAAGCAGCTTTTTAGCAGATGGTCTGCAGCTTGTTGGAAAGCTGCGGTTGAAACGCCACCGGTTGCACATCATTGATTTAGAATATTTCTAGGGCTGACAGCTGCTTCTCTAGATGTGGTGATCTCCATCAAAAAAGCAGACACGTTTTTCCTGCTCCATTTGGTACAGAAAATTCACTATACCTACCTCACGTCATCCTGTGCCGTATGAGTAATGCCTAGAAGTGCAAGTGGTAGGGTTCTGTAATAACGGTTATAGCCACCAGGGGACAGATTAACTAAATAGCAAAAGTTAATTCCTATTAAAAAAAAACCTTAAAATAGCAGTAATTTGTCATTTTTGACTATTTTTTCACATATTTTGATCCCATGTTGTTTTTTGCCCATTGTTATATAACAGAGAAATGGTGCGATTCTTTTATGAATATAATTTTCCGTTATTTTTAAATATGTTTTAAGCAGTTCTGCAATTCTTCCAAAGCGGCTAATAGAAAAGCAGATTGCCGTAATGATTTTACATATGGATATTGGGAAGTCTAATGAAATGAAGACTTTATTACGAGTTACGTTAATGACATGTGGCACAGAATAAATATAATCTCGCTATCCTCGCGCGTTCCTGGAACGCTGTAAATCTGCTTTGTATGCGGTGCGTTCGTGCCTCTTGTATAATTCACCCTGTGGTCATATCCACTATGCTAATAAGCTGCTCTGCATTGATAATAATACTTGTTACTTACTGGAAAGGAGTTGGCAGTATATGGGACGTTGTAAGCTTTTTAGCGTAATTTGTGAAATTTAGGATGCAGGAAAGTATTGGCGCCCCAGAAAGCGTGAACTATAAAGAACAGATTGGCTCTAGGGGCAAGTATGGCGATTGTAAGAGAAGAAATGCTAATGAAAAGTGTGTAGTAGGAGTGATAATCACAGGGGCGTGGAGTTTTTCTAGGTGTGTGAGCTACGGTAGACCGCACAGGAAGGACCAATGGAGCTCAATTAGACCGCTAAGATGTTCTTTTGCATCTTCTTCTTCCCCTTTGCTTCACATGTCCGTGGAAAACACACAGTTTTTACGGACGCGTTGAAGGGGCATATGGCCCATCCGTATGCCGCGATTTTGGCACTTGTGTGTTCTCTGTGTGCTATCCATGATAGCACACGGAGATCAGGAACTTATTACTCACCTGTCCCTGGCGCTGCTGTCTCCAGGTCCGCGGAGCAGTAAATATTCATGAGCATTAAGAGCGGGCCCTGACGCAAGTGACAGCAGTGCTGGAGACAAGTGAGTATAGAAAATCACTTTATTTCAAAGACACATGTTTACTCCATGGAAAACACACACATTTTTCACAGACGCGTTGAAGATGTGTATGGCCCATCCGTGTGCCGTGATTTTGGCACACGTGTGTTCTCCATGTGCTATTCATGAGAGCACACGGAGAGCAGGAACTTGTTACTCACCTATCCCCGGTGCTGCTGTCTCCGATGCTGCTGCTGCTTCCAGGTCCACAGAGCAGTGAATATTCATGAGCATAATGAGCAGGCCGTGAAGCAAATGACAGCAGCACTGGAGACAAGTGACTATACAAAATCATTTTATTTCAAAGACACGTGTTTTCTCCAGTACATGTCACACGGATCACACCAATGATATCTGGGCATCCTGCTCCTATCCGACTAATGTTTCATCAATGCAGCCATGGAGAGTAATGGCAGACCCTAGCAGTGTTACAAGCGTAGCAGTGAGGAATTGGTAACGTGAGAATGATTTTTTCTTTATTACCTTAGGGCAAAAAATTGTGAGAGTACACCTAAACAACTGCCCGATTTTACTCTACAAACTGAGTACTTTCTTAATGGCATGTCTTAGACCTGATGAGACTGGTGTACTCACTTTGAAAATTCATATGTGAATAGCCAAAACGTCATTTTTGAAAGGCTGATTCGAGAATGAAGCATCTTATGAGTCCGGCTACAGTAAATGAAACCTCATGTCTGACATGAGCCGCAGACAATGTCTATATTATTATTATTATTATTATTATTATTATTATTATTATTAGCAGTAGTAGTAGTATTAAAAAATGATAGAAGGAAATCTTCCCGTGCAGAGATGTTGGTGCCCCGGTCTTTGTGGCATACAGTTTGTTGTCTAAACTCTCGGTAATAAAGTTTCAGTCTCTGCATACATGCGACACGGAATAGATACAGTATAACAGTTTCATAATACAATATATATATATGAAAAAAGAATGAAACCAGGGATTCCCAACCGGTCTCCCGTGCCGGTACTGTTCATGATACAATACAATACCTCCAATTTACCGTATTTTCCTGACCATAAGACGCACCCTGGTTTTAGAGGAGGAAAATGAAATTTTAAGCAAAAAATGTGGTCATGACACACTGTTATGGGGTGAGGATCTGCTGCTGACACTGTTATGGGGCTAATGTCCCCAAATTCTCTACTAAGGTACCCCATCCTTGTATATGATCCTCCTGTCTTGTATATATATGTCCCTCATCCTGGTATAGCCCCCATCCTGCTATATACTGCTATCCTGGTATATGGCCGCATCCTGCTATATACCCATTCCTGCCATATGGCCGCATCCTGCAATATACCCCATCCTGGTGTATGGCCATATCCTGCTATATACCCCATCCTGGTGTATGGCCACATCCTGCAATATACCCCATCCTGGTGTATGGCCGCATCCTGCTATATACCCCATCCTGGTATATGGCTGCATCCTGCTATATACCCCATCCTGGTGTATGGCCACATCCTGCTATATACCCCATCCTGGTGTATGGCCACATCCTGCAATATACCCCATCCTGGTGTATGGCCACATCCTGCTATATACCCCATCCTGGTGTATGGCCATATCCTGCTATATACCCCATCCTGGTGTATGGCCACATCCTGCAATATACCCCATCCTGGTGTATGGCCGCATCCTGCTATATACCCCATCCTGGTGTATGGCTGCATCCTGCTATATACCCCATCCTGGTGTATGGCCACATCCTGCTATATACCCCATCCTGGTGTATGGCCGCATCCTGCTATATACCCCATCCTGGTGTATGGCCGCATCCTGCTATATACCCATTCCTGGCATATGGCCACATTGTGCTATATACCCCATCCTGGCATATGGCCACATCCTGCTATATACCTCATCCTGGTGTATTACCGCATCCTGTGGCACACAAAAAAATAAACGTTCATACTCACCTTTCCTCACTCCAGCAGCATCGCTCCTCCTCCCGTCTGTGCCAGCAGCAGCGCCGCTGACCTGTGTGGAGCTGGCCTCGATCCCGGCAGCATCGCGATGTCCTCCTGTCTGTGCTGGCCGCGGCTGCGTGTGGACACGTGCACTCAGCGATTCGGCTGTGTCTGGAAACTAGTGGTGCGCACAGCGATGACATCATCGCTGTGCGCACCGCTAGTCTCCAGACACAACCGCGGCCGGCAGACAGGAGGACAAGCGATGCTGGAGGGATCATGGCCGGTGAGTATACTTATTCACTGCACCCCGCGCTAATGATGATGATACACGGGGAGCAGTGAATACAGCCGCACATGATCACTCCAGGCTGTAGTTGCCAGGGGTGATCATGCGGCCGGCTGTTAATTATGCGTGCACCTCCCCGCACATCATCCCGCCCACCTGTCAGTGTCGGCTTCAGCGCTGAGAGACGATGGGCGGGATGATGCATGGATATGAAATGAGAGGGCCCACGTGGTCACGGTAGGCGCTACTACAGCGTGCTCGTGCCGCCGCATTCAGACTATAAGATGCACCCCCCACTTTCCCCCAACATTTGAGGGAAAAAAAGTGCGTCTTATAGTCCGAAAAAGACGGTATTTATGAGGTAGTGTATTACTGTGATATTGCAGAGTACGACTGTTTTTTATTTTTATATATTTATATATATATATATATATATACTGTATATATACTGTATATAAAAAATGAAAATAAAAGAGCTGAAGATTTAAACAACAACGTTATCACTTTTGGCCGGCTCTTACTGTACGAGATCATCTACGAGAATGTAAATTGCCGGCTTTGTCCTCGCGTTGAGCTGCGCGGTATTAGTGTTTGGTTAAAGGGCTCCTGTCTGACTCCACGTTTTTTGGTTTGTCTGTATTGATGTTTGCCTTGGATCAGAAATTCACAGTTGTCTAAGATTACATTAGACCAGTCACATGTTAATTTACGACCATCACTTTCTAAAAAATGTTTTGCGGCCAGTTCTCTAATAATAGGACACATAATCAGAAAATATATGCAGGAAATAGGAAGGACAGGGTAGACGTATTGAGGCTTTTTTTTAGAAGTGTGGTGCAAAAAAAATTGTGACAAGCCAAAAACCACAGGAACTAATCAGATATTACGATGTATCCGTCCAGAGTAGTCACGCTGAAGGATCTAAAAAGAGGCACAGAGGATTTTCTAGACAAACCATCCAGTGATACAACCAGGGGCATACGTATAAAAGGGGCTCTATATCAAAAGTTCATACTGCCCCCCCATGAGGGAGCACGTATTTACAGTTGATACCAGAAGTTTCCCTCCGCTCTCTATAAAGACACATCTGCAGGTTTTTCTTACTATCTGACATGAAATCAGAATAAACATTTCCCATTTTAGGTCAATTAGGAACCAATATAAAGCTGAGTGTGTGTATGTGTGTATGTATGTATGTCCGCTAAAGGATTCCGCACTGTCGCATTTACAATTACAATTTTGCACAGACGCCCCATGTGACTCAGGGAATATCATAGACTATGTTTTGAGAAAAAAAAATTTAACCCCACACTTTACAGTTACTCTCCAAAAACCTGCATCCATTAAAGTGAATGGAGCTGGGAACTACAGGTTATTAATAGCAGCTGTGATTGGTTGCTATAGGAAACAAAGGACATTCATAGTATAAGAAGCTTATGTGTGAGGTAATAAGATGTCGGTGGAGAGACGGATAGAGAAAAAGACAGACTGAGAGACAGAGAGAGAGAAAGAGGCACAAACGGAAAGAGACAGACAGAGGCAGATAGGAAAAAAAGCCAGACAGACAGAAGGAGACAGACAGAAAGACACACGGGGAAAGAGACAGACCTGGAGAGAGACAGACAGAGACAGGCAGAAAGGGAAAGAGACAGACAGCAAAAGAGACAGACAGAGAGACAGACAAAGACAGATGGAGAAAGAGACAGATGGGGAAAAAGACAGACCTGAAAAGAGACAGATCTGAAAAGAGCCAGACGGGGAAAGAGCCAGACACCACGTCCACAGGGGTGTGCTAACATGCTATTCAATCTCATTGCCCAGTGTCATTAGCGGTGACGAGAAGATGACGCTGGTCAATGAGCATTGATTAGCATGTTAGCACACCCCTGTGGGCTCATTAGCAAATCATAAAGGATCTTTACAAATACTTTTTCTAAAGATCTCTTTATCTATGCTAGTGTATACAGGGACAGTTAGGCAGGGATTAGCAATATTCACCCAGAACTTCTCATGGTTCTCATTGCATATTGGACCTGATAGGTTCCCATTAAATACGGACATATGGCAAAAAATGAATGGTGTCATTCAAAATTACAATACAACTTGTCCGAAAATAAAAACAAGCGCTCATAGGGAAAAATTTTTTCAAAAGGTATTACTTCTAGAAAAAGGGGAAGGAAAAAAAAATGTACTAGCAAAAACACCGAAAAATCTTCTGGTCTTTAAGGGGTTAAATTAGTTAATTCTGCCTCGTGCAAAACGTATAACAAAACCTTCTTTCATTAAAAATGCGAGCGCTCAGCTTGTGTCCGTTTTTTCAAACACTGGTGGAAATTTTAATATTTTCCTTATTTTCACATTTCTGATTCTGCATATTTCTCCTTCCCTCTCAGGTTGGATCCGCGGTGAGTCAGCAGCTCACTTTCTCTGGTAGACCGCGGCGTTTGGAAAGCTTAGTCATCTAAATGGATATTTTCTAAGTTGTGTGAATGGACGGAGGTGTTAGGGTGGGAAGTTCAGAGCGTTTCCCCCTTGTTTAAACCTGGTTCCTATAGGGACGGAGCCAATAGCAAATCTCTACATCTTCATATTGTTATTTTTGAGAATTTCATGGTAATTCGATAAGTCGGTAACAAACCATTGCTGAAAAGGTCTTCTGTGGTTTTATTCTATAGTATTCTTTTTGCTATAGAATCATCCGAGGAACATTGTAATTAAATGAAATGTATGTGTTTAAAATATTTGTAATTTGGTTACTGAAACATGTAGCAATTCTATACGCAACCCTACGTGCCAAAAGTCTGAATCCAATGGAACGGTTCCCGCACTCCCACAGACTAACGAATAAACACTTACGGGTTGTTTTGGGCAATACTTATGTGGGCTTTACACGAGGCGATCAATCGTGCGATAGATCGTCAGGGCCACGGTTTTTGTGACGCACATCCGGCTTCGTTTGCGACGTCGTCCCGTGTGACACCTATGAGAGATCGCAAATCGGTGAGCTATCGTGTATCGTGTACTCGTCGTTTATTTTTAAAAAATCGTGTGTTTTACTTTGCGCAGGTAGTTCATCGTACCTGGGGTACCACACATCGCAGTGCGTGACACCACGGGAACGATGAACACAGCTTACCTGCGTCCCGCGGCACACGCCGGCTATGCGGAAGGAAGGAGGTGGGCGGGATGTTTGCGTGCCGCTCATCTCCGCCCCTCCGCTTCTATTGGCCGTCGGCTGTGTGAAACGCTGTGACGCCGAACGACGCTCCCACTTCAGGAAGAGGAGGTTCGCTGCCCACAGCGAGGATGCTCATCAGGTAAGTACGTGTGACGGGGGTTTAACGACTTTGTGCAACACGGGCAGCGATTTGCCTGTGACACACAAACGACGGGGCGGGTACGATCGCTTGTGCAATCGCGCGATAGAGCGTACCGTTTAAAGCCTGCATTAGATAGATAATGGGACTAAAACACCAATAAATTACAATAGATTTTTACCAACAGAATTAAAGGGAACCTGTCACCAGATTTGTCCCCTATAAGCTGCAGCCACCACCGGTGATCCCTTATATTCAGTATTCTAGAATACTGTACATAAGTGTCCAGGCTGAGCTGTATAACGTAAAAAACACTTAATACCTAGGGGGCGATCCGGTCTGATGGGTGTCGCTACTCTCCGATCCGGCACCTCCTTTCTCCCATCCGGTGCCTCCTTTCTGCTGCTATCTCCGTCCTCCTCCTACCCAGCCCAGTGTGGATGACACGTCCTATGTCATCCACACAGGCCAACATTGCGGTCCTGCACAGGCACACTTTGATCTGCCTTGCTGAGGGCAGATCAAAGTACTGTTATATGCAGGCGTGAGGAAAGGTTAAAGACCGCCCACGCATGCGCACAACAGTACAGTACTCAAATGCACCTGCGCAGGACCTCAATGCCGGCTAGTGTGGATGATGTAGGACGCGTCGTGCACACGAAACTCAGAAGAAGGAAGACAGCGATCACCGCAGAGAGGAGGCGCCGGACCAGAGAGTAACGACATGCAGTGGACCAGGTCGCCCCCTAGGAGAGTATTATAAAGTGTTTTTTACGTTAGACAGAGTGGCCTGGGCTCTTATATACAGCATTTTGGAATCCTGTATATAAGAGCTCAGTGGTGGTGGCCGTAGCTTATAGTCGCCAAATCTGGTGACAGGTACCCTTTAAAGGGTTACTCCCAAAATCACAATGTGGTGTTATAATTGCGTACACACAAATTCATTCATGTGTGCCAACGTAACCCATTTTGAAACCTGCCCTGCTTAGCACATATCAGCCCCCTAAGGATTATCCTCCAGGCTCTTTTTACCACTGGTCAATCAGCTCATGGTCAACTCTGTAAAGTACACACTCTCTCTGCCATCATAGCTGTGCTGGGTCTAGATCTGAGCTTCTACTATGGGGCTTCATGTCATGATCAGGGGCAGAGTTTTATTCATTTGCAAAGTGGGAGTTAGTACCATTAAGCAGCGCTGTGTGGATGTTCTCATACTGTAACTTAGAAGAACAACATAGTGCAAGAAATCGGGCTGAGAGGAGAGATATATTGCAGAATGGAACTGTAAATAGATGAGAGGAGAGATACAGTGCCTTGCGAAAGTATTTGCCCCCCTTTAATTTTTCAACCTTTTCCCACATTTCAGGCTTCAAACATAAAGATAAAAATGTTAATGTTCTGGTGAAGAATCAACAACAAGTGGATACAATTGTGAAGGTGAACGAAATTTCTTGCTTATTTTAAACTTTTGTAAAAAAAATAATAAACTGAAAATTGGGGCGTGCATGACTTAGGAAAGTCTGACTGTTGGCCCTATCTTACCGTACTGACCCAAACCAGCTATCCACCTTTTTACCGCTTCTCAACCAAAATAAGACACAGACTGCGTGACGTTGGATGTAAAAGGCCACAGCAGCCTCGTTTATTATCACCAAAATAATCAATAACATTTTATTCATAAATATACCACAAACAAAGGAGGGGGGGTAAGTGAAGAGTCCCGTTGTACATGATTGCAACACCAGCTCCACCATGTGCCCTCAGCCGCACCACACCGGCTCGAGGACACCCAGCCGAGTGTTGCTCCACCATGTGCCCTCAGCCGCACCACACCGGCTCGAGGACACCCAGCACATTAACATGCCCTGCTGTGACCCAGCACAGCAGGGTCCCACGTTAACATGTCCCGCTGTGACCGAGCACAGCAGGGACCCACCAACTATACCATTGCACCACCAGGGGTAACCCGCTCCTGCACTGGGTTCCCCCCCGCTCTTTGTGCAATCCATCGACTTCAAATACCCCCCTCCTTTCCGCCGACTGCTGCGACAAGGTCAATCCTCTTCGTCTCTCCATGTCGATCTCCAGAATTCTTGAAAATGGGCGGGTGGGCGGGACAATTCCGGACGTCTTCCAGGTAGTGAATGACCTCCCACCACATATCTTACCCTATATATACTCACTTACCACTGACAACACGCTGACCAATTACATGGCCCCACTGTCCTTATAACTCCACCTCCCACTTTTCCCGCACAAAAATGCCCTACACCTTAACCCCTTGCTAACCCTCCGGCCTAGCATCCCTCCTCAGTCATGTTGCCCTCCCTTGAGCCCCTTCAGGGCAGGCGTCCGGGCTTTTCTATATTATTCAGCCCCTTTAAGTTAATACTTTGTAGCGCCACCTTTTGCGGCGATTACAGCTGCAGTCGCTTGGGGTATGTGTCTATCAGTTTTGCACATCGAGAGACTGAAATTCTCGCCCAATCTTCCTTTGTAAACAGCTAGAGCTGAGTGAGGTTGGATGGAGGCGTTTGTGAACAGCAGTTTTTAGCTCTTTTCACAGATTCTCGATTGGATTCAGGTCTGGACTGTGACTTGGCCATTCTAACACCTGTATACGTTTATTTGTGAACCATTCCACTGTAGATTTTGCTTTGTTTGGGATCATTGTCTTGTTGGAAGACAAATCTCCGTCCCAGTCTCAGGTCTTTTGCAGACTCCAACAGGTTTTCTTCAAGAATGGTCCTGTATTTGGCTCCATCCATCTTCCCATCAAATTTAACCATCTTCCCTGTCCCTACTGAAGCAAAGCAGGCCCAAACCATGATGCTGCCACCACCATGTTTGACAGTGGGGATGGTGTATTCAGGGTTATGAGCTGTGTTGCTTTTACGCCAAACATATAATTTGTGCCCAAATAGTTCGATTTTGGTTTCATCTGACCAGAGCACCTTCTTCCACATGTTTGGTGTGTCTCCCAGGTGGCTTGTGGCAAACTTTAAACGACACTTTTTATGGATATCTTTGAGAAATGGCTTTCTCCTTGACACTCTTCTATAAAGGCCAGATTTGTGCAGTGTACGACTGATTGTTGCCATATGGACAGACTCTCCCACCTCAGCTGTAGATCTCTGCAGTTCATCCAGAGTGATCATGGGCCTCTTGGATGCATCTCTGATCAGTCTTCTCCTTGTTTGAGATGAAAGTTTTGAGGGACAGCCGGGTCTTGGTAGATTTGCAGTGGTATGATACTTCTTCCATTTCAATATGATCGCTTGCACAGTGCTCCTTGGGATGTTTAAAGTTTTGGAAATCTTTTTGTTACCAAATCCAGCTTTAAACTTCTCCACAACAGTATCACGGACCTGCCTGTTGTGTTCCTTGGTCTTCATGATGCTATCTGTGCTTTACACAGAACCCTGAGAATATCACAGAGCAGGTGCATTTATACGGAGACTTGATTACACACAGGGGCTTATATTTATCATCATCAGTCATTTAGGACAACATTGGATCATTCAGAGATCCTCAATGACCTATTAGAGTGAGTTTGCTGCACTGAAAGTAAAGGGGATGAATAATATTGCTCGCCCCAATTTTCAGTTATTTATTTTTTATAAAAGTTTAAAATAAACAATAAAATTCGTTCTATTTCACAATTCTGTCCCACTTGTTGTTGATTCTTCACCATAAGGCTATGTGCGCACATTGCGTATTTGCATGCAGTTACGCTGCGATCTGCACCGCAGCGTAACTGCATGCGTCCTGCGTCCCCAGCATAATCTATGAAGATTATGCAGGGGCCGTGCGCACGTGACGTATTAGAGCGCAGCGCTTCAGCTGCTGCCCGAAGCGCGCGTTCTAAGAAGTGACATGTCACTTCTTGCGTGCGCTCTGCCTGCAGTCCCCGCTCTGTCTATGGGAGGGGCTGCATCCAGAGCGCATGAAATCGGCTTTTATTTTTTTTTCACTGTGGACTCTTTCTACAGCGATTTGAAGCACACATGTGCTGTTCAAATCGCTGCAGAAATTTCTGCAGGGCCAGTACGCAACGTGCGCACATAGCCTAACATTAACATTTTTATCTTTATGTTTGAACCCTGAAATGTGGGAAAAGGTTGAAAAATTCAAGGCGGCCGAAGACTTTCGCAAGGCTGTGTGTACTTAAGGTTGTGCTTTATATCAGGGGGCTGAGAGGAGAAATGAGCTGCAAGGTGGAAAAAGAACAGCGTGTGCACCAGTTTTTGCCGGTAAAATTATGGTCACCCTAATGGAAACCTAGCATACCACATTCTTGAAAAAAGGTTCTGTTAGGCACCTTCTGGGCCCATCATGTGACAGATCACTCCTGAATTCTATTTTTTTCTTATAACTGAACAGAAATTCCTAATGTTAGTATAAACCAAGACTTAGATGGAAATACACCCCTAGGAATGCTGGTTGGAGATTCTGCTCTAATATCTCCCACATGTAGGATCCTCCAGGTGAATACATTTAATTCAGCTATATCAATATTTTCCAGACATAACTGGAGGAAATTCATAGCTCGAGATTTGTCCTTGTGAAAGCAACATAAATAAGATATATTGTGTAACTTGCAGGTGGCAGGCAGGGGGAAAGGTGAAGGATTTTTGGGGCGCTGTTACTGAAGAGGTTATCTTAGGCTGCTTTCACACCTCCGGTTTTTGCTATGCGGCACAATCCGGCACTTTGCAGTAAAAACGCAACCGTTTTTTTTTTTGCTGCCGGTTGTGTTTTTCCTGCATAGACTTTAATTAGTGCCGCATTGTGCCGCATGGCCTTGCGTTCGGTCCGGTTTTTGCCGCATGCGGCAGATTTAGCCGATGCGGTGGCCGGATGGAACGTTGCCTGCCACGTTTTTTTGTGCGGCAAAAAAACCCGCATCCGGCCGATGCGTCGCTTTTCTCAATGCATCCCTATGGATGCCGGATGCGGCGCGATGCGGTAAAAACCGCATCCGGCCGCCGCATGCGGTTTTTGCCCCTGCGCATGCTCAGTGGCAAAAACCGGACGGGCCGCATGTAAAAAACTTAGGCAAAGGATGCGGTGTTTTCACCGCATCCGTTGCATAGGTTTCAAAGCCGGATTGAGCCGCACGGCTCAAACCGGATGTGTGAAAGCAGCCTTAGCGTCATGTATAACATGTGAACATTGACTCTGTAGGCACGACATTGAGTATTACTGTGTATAGGTTCACAAAAGTAATACATTTAGTACTTTAAACAATCTTTATTGCTTTATTATTCCAGAGAGGTTTTTTTCAGACATTTTTGTTTCTTTAGTAATATAGTATGAAAAATGTCTTGCACTTAGTTGGTTCTTAATAATATACTTGTGATGCTCTAACACTAGGTGTCGATAGATACACTAGTGGAGGAGACATATGACGTTAGAACACTAGATGACGCTAGATACACTAGTGGAGGAGTCAAAAAAGCCAAAGGTCAGGAGCCGGGAATTCGTGTCAGTTACAAGGGAGAGAGTTGAGCTGAGGTCAGGGTACAAGCCGGGGGTGGGTCTGGAACCCAGGAAGACACTCAAGATACAAAGGGTAAGAGCAGAGCCAAGGTCAGGATACAAGCCGAGGTTCTAGAAGCCAGGAAGACACGTCAGTAGAGTTGAGCGCGGTTCGCGGTTCGAGGTTCTCCAGTTCTAGGCTCGAGTGATTTTTGGGCTGTTCTAGATCGAACTAGAACTCGAGCTTTTTGCTAAAAGCTCGATAGTTCTAGATACGTTCGAGAACGGTTCTAGCAGCAAAAAGCAGGGCTTTTTACAGCTACAGTGTGCAGGAGCCATCGCTGGCAGCCTGCCACAAGCTGGTAACCAAGATAAACATCGGGTATCCAAGCAAAGCGCTTTGGTTAGTAACCCGATGTTTATCTTAGTTACGTGCAGGAAGCCCACACTTCCCGCTCAGCTCACTCCGCCCCCTCCTGCCCGCGGCATGTATACATACATATACACACACACACACTCTCACTCACGCACACCCCCTCCCCTCCCAGCTACAGTGTGCAGGAGCCATCGCTGGCAGCCTGCCACAAGCTGGTAACCAAGATAAACATCGGGTATCCAAGCAAAGCGCTTTGGTTAGTAACCCGATGTTTATCTTAGTTACGTGCAGGAAGCCCACACTTCCTGCTCAGGTCGCTCCGCCCCCTGCTGCCCGCGGCATGTACACATACATATACACACACACACACACACACTCTCACCCCCCCCCCCCCCCCCGCTCGGCTTACCTGCGGTGATGAAGTCCCGCCATCCCGACCTCAGCGCTGTCACTGTCCTCCATGGCCGCCGCTTGTCACATCACCTATCGCTTCCGACCCGAGACTGACACTGGCGGTGACGTCACGGACCTCTCGCGATACTTGATGTGAAGGCGCCGGTCATTGACCTCAGTGACAGGGGCTGTCAGTGTGCTGGAGATCAGCGCAGGTAATGTACCTCGCTGACAGCAGCACTTGTCACCCCCCTGCAGTGACCTGGGCTGACCCATTGATGTTAGCTCAGGTCACTGCACTGCTCTCCCAGCCAATGGGGAACATCCTGCTCTTCATTGACTGGGACAGTGTGGATCGTCATGGCAACCCCTTGGATTACACCAGACCTGGATTTGTTTTTCTTTCTAATAAATTGGTTAAAGAGGGAATGTTTTGGGGAGTATTTTTTCAAATAAAAATGTGTTTGTCGTCTATTTTTTTTTATTACTGACTGGGTTGGTGATGTCGAGTATCTGATAGACGCCTGACCTCACCAACCCCAGGGCTTGATGCCAGGTGACATTACACATCTGGTATTAACCCCATATATTACCCCATTTGCCACCGCACCAGGGCGCGGGATGAGCTGGGGCGAAGCACCAGGATTGGCGCATCTAATGGATGCGCCACTTCTGGGGCGGCTGCGGCCTGCTATTTTTAGGCTTGGGAGAGTCCAATAACCATGGACCTCCCTAGTCTGAGAATATCAGGCCCCAGCTGTCTGCTTTACCTTGGCTGGTGATCCAATTTTGGGGGACCCCTACGTGTTTTTTTTTTTTAAATTATTTATTTAATTTAAAATAACAGCGTGGGGTGCCCTCAGTTTTGGATTACCAGCCAAGGTGAGGTTGCCAGCTGTGGTCTGCAGGCTGCAGCCGTCTGCTTTACCCTAGCTGGCTACAAAACTAGGGGGAACCCTACGTCATTTTTTTTTTCATTTTTTTGGCTAAATACAAAGCTAAGCACCCCTTAGTGCCACATGAAAGGCACCAAAGGGTGCTCCACTTTTTCTCCATTTATTCTCCACTTTTTCTCCACTTTTTCTCCATTTTTTTCTCCACTTTTTCTCCACTTTTTCTCCACTTTTTCTCCACTTTTTCTCCACTTTCTCTCCACTTTTTCTCCACTTTTTCTCCTCTTAATCTCCACTTTTTCTCCTCTTATGCTCCACTTTTTCTCCACTTTTTCTCCACTTTTTCTCCACTTTTTTCTCCACTTTTTCTCCTCTTATGCTCCACTTTTTCTCCACTTTTTCTCCACTTTTTCTCCTCTTATGCTCCACTTTTTCTCCACTTTTTCTCCACTTTTTTCTCCACTTTTTCTCCTCTTATGCTCCACTTTTTCTCCACTTTTTCTCCACTTTTTCTCCACTTTTTCTCCTCTTATGCTCCACTTTTTCTCCACTTTTTCTCCTCTTAATCTCCTCTTAATCTCCACTTTTTCTCCACTTTTTCTCCACTTTTTCTCCACTTTTTCTCCTCTTAATCTCCACTTTTTCTCCTCTTATGCTCCACTTTTTCTCCACTTTTTCTCCACTTTTTCTCCACTTTTTTCTCCACTTTTTCTCCTCTTATGCTCCACTTTTTCTCCACTTTTTCTCCACTTTTTCTCCTCTTATGCTCCACTTTTTCTCCACTTTTTCTCCACTTTTTTCTCCACTTTTTCTCCTCTTATGCTCCACTTTTTCTCCACTTTTTCTCCACTTTTTCTCCACTTTTTCTCCTCTTATGCTCCACTTTTTCTCCACTTTTTCTCCTCTTAATCTCCTCTTAATCTCCACTTTTTCTCCACTTTTTCTCCACTTTTTCTCCACTTTTTTCTCCACTTTTTCTCCTCTTATGCTCCACTTTTTCTCCACTTTTTCTCCACTTTTTCTCCACTTTTTCTCCTCTTATGCTCCACTTTTTCTCCACTTTCTTCTCCACTTTTTTCTCCACTTTTTCTCCACTTTTTCTCCTCTTATGCTCCACTTTTTCTCCTCTTATGCTCCACTTTTTCTCCTCTTAATCTCCACTTTTTCTCCTCTTATGCTCCACTTTTTCTCCACTTTTTCTCCACTTTTTCTCCACTTTTTTCTCCACTTTTTCTCCTCTTATGCTCCACTTTTTCTCCACTTTTTCTCCACTTTTTCTCCTCTTATGCTCCACTTTTTCTCCACTTTTTTCTCCACTTTTTCTCCTCTTATGCTCCACTTTTTCTCCTCTTATGCTCCACTTTTTCTCCACTTTTTCTCCACTTTTTCTCCACTTTTTCTCCTTTTATGCTCCACTTTTTCTCCACTTTTTCTCCACTTTTTTCTCCACTTTTTTCTCCACTTTTTCTCCACTTTTTCTCCTCTTATGCTCCACTTTTTCCTCCTCTTATGCTCCACTTTTTCTCCACTTTTTCTCCTCTTAATCTCCACTTTTTCTCCTCTTATGCTCCACTTTTTCTCCACTTCTTCTCCACTTTTTTCTCCACTTTTTCTCCTCTTATGCTCCACTTTTTCTCCACTTTTTCTCCACTTTTTCTCCTCTTATGCTCCACTTTTTCTCCACTTTTTCTCCACTTTTTTCTCCACTTTTTCTCCTCTTATGCTCCACTTTTTCTCCTCTTATGCTCCACTTTTTCTCCACTTTTTCTCCACTTTTTCTCCTCTTATGCTCCACTTTTTCTCCACTTTTTCTCCACTTTTTTCTCCACTTTTTTCTCCACTTTTTCTCCACTTTTTCTCCTCTTATGCTCCACTTTTTCTCCACTTTTTCTCCTCTTATGCTCCACTTTTTCTCCACTTTTTCTCCACTTTTTTCTCCACTTTTTCTCCTCTTATGCTCCACTTTTTCTCCTCTTATGCTCCACTTTTTCTCCTCTTATGCTCCACTTTTTCTCCACTTTTTCTCCATTTTTTCTCCACTTTTTCTCCTCTTATGCTCCACTTTTTCTCCACTTTTTCTCCACTTTTTCTCCTCTTATGCTCCACTTTTTCTCCTCTTATGCTCCACTTTTTCTCCTCTTATGCTCCACTTTTTCTCCTCTTATGCTCCACTTTTTCTCCACTTTTTTCTCCACTTTTTCTCCACTTTTTCTCCACTTTTTTCTCCACTTTTTCTCCTCTTATGCTCCACTTTTTCTCCACTTTTTCTCCACTTTTTCTCCACTTTTTCTCCTCTTATGCTCCACTTTTTCTCCACTTTTTCTCCACTTTTTCTCCTCTTATGCTCCACTTTTTCTCCACTTTTTCTCCACTTTTTCTCCTCTTATGCTCCACTTTTTCTCCAGTTTTTTCTCCACTTTTTCTCCACTTTTTCTCCTCTTATGCTCCACTTTTTCTCCTCTTATGCTCCACTTTTTCTCCACTTTTTCTCCTCTTAATCTCCACTTTTTCTCCTCTTATGCTCCACTTTTTCTCCACTTTTTCTCCACTTTTTTCTCCACTTTTTCTCCACTTTTTCTCCACTTTTTCTCCTCTTATGCTCCACTTTTTCTCCACTTTTTCTCCACTTTTTCTCCGTTCTTTTTCTATGGTCGGTCTACCCATTAGCTCTGCCATGCATACTGTAGCTCTACACCTACTGCACATGTTACTTTATGATTGACATCTCTTTCGTACCAGAGCTGTCTAAGCCTACTCTGACCCCATATTTGTCATTGTACTGTATTATGACATTTGTATCATGTGTTTCATTTCTTGCTGTGTTGCAATTTTTTTGCTGCATCCCAATTGTACCTCTACATTGTTCGAGTTTATGTTATTGTTCTCTCACTCTTATGTGATACTGATTATTGTCATTTTTCATGATTACATGCAGATAAGTCCAATCTGACGAAGGCTCAGGCCGAAACGTCATTTGTAACTTGTTTTGGACAAAAACATATATGCTTATGAAAAAAATTTTTTCTTAATACGGACCAATAAAGAGTGATTTTGCATTACTATCCATTGTGACTTACTGACTTAGTCTGGAAGATATAGAGTGCCGAGGTTACTCACTAATTTTATCTATTATTACCTCTGAGCACCTATATACCAGTGAGCAGAGCTTCCTCTACAGTAGTTCTCCTGATTAGGCATGCCCTTACCTCATGAGCAGGGCATTGCAGCTTTGGTAGCAACCATTACGACATGGACTCTGCTGCTGTGGACCCGGGGAGAGTGAGTGCAGATTCATTGCACCCACACTCCTCACATGAAGGGTCCGCACTCCTAGAAAATGGGGGATACATTCCCTGAGTGTCTCCCCCCCATATTCTAGACGGTCCAGAGTCGTCGTGGGACCCCTTTATTTTTTTTCTTACAATAAATTGGTGAAAGAGGAAATGTTTTGGGGACTGTTTTTTCAAATAAATTTCTTTTGTCGATTTTTTGTTTTTGTTAGTACTGACAGTTTATGATGTTGGGTATCTAATAGACGCCATGACATCACAAACTGCTGGGCTTGATCTCAGGTTACTTTACAGCTAGTATCAACCCGATTTATTACCCCGTTTGCCACTGCACCAGGGCACGGGATGAGCTGGGGTGAAGCGCCAGGATTGGCGCATCTAGTGGATGCGCCACGTCTGGGGTGCCTGCGGCCTGCTATTTTTAGGCTGTGAAGGCCCAATAACTATGGACCTTCCCACCCTGAGAATACCAGACCACAGCTGTCCGCTTTACCTTGGCTGGTGATCCAATTTGGGGGGGACCCTACTTTTATTGTGTAATTATTAATATTTATAAAATAATTATAAAAAAGAGCCTGAGGGGACCTCCACATTGGATCCCCAACCACGGCAAAGCTGCCAGCTGTGGTTTTCAGGCTACAGCCGTCTGCTTTACCCTAGCTGGCTATCAAAAATGGGGGGACCCAACGTAATTTTTTTTTAACTATTTTTTAAATAGAAAAAATTAATGGGCTTCCCTGTATTTTGATTGACAACCAAGGTAACGGCAGGCAGATGGGGGTGGCAACCCATAGCTGTCTGCTTTATCTGCGCTGAAATCAAAAATACCGCGGAGCGCTACGTCATTTTTTTAAAGATTTATTTTTACAGCACTGTGATGTCCAGCAATCAAAATACAGGGAAGCCCATTTTATTTTTAGTTATTTAAATAAATAATTAAAAAAAATATATATGGGCTCCCGCTGCATTTTTTGTATTGCTAGCTAAGGGTAATCCAAGCAGCTACTGGCTGCTAACCCCCACTGCTTGGTGTTACCTTCACTGGCAATGGAAAATCCAGGGAAGCATTTTTTATTTTTTTTGCCAAAAAACTACAAAAAAAGGACGTGAGCTTCGCCATATTTTTGTATGCTAGCCAGGTATAGCAGGCAGGTGCTGGAAGAGTTGGATACAGTGCCAGAAGATGACGCTTCTATGAAAATGCCATTTTCTGAGGTGGCTGCAGACTGCAATTCGCAGCAGTGGGGCCCAGAAAGCTCAGGCCAACCGGTGGTGCGGATTCCAATCCCCAGCTGCCTAGTTGTACCTGGCTGGACACAAAAATGGGGCAAAGCCTACGTCATTTGTTTTCTAATTATTTCATGAAATTCATGAAATAATAAAAAAAGGGCTTCCCTTTATTTTTGGTTCCCAGCCGGGTACAAATAGGCAACTGGGGGTTGGGGGCAGCCGTACCTGCCTGCTGTACCTGGCTAGCATACAAAAAATATGGCGAAGCCCACATAATTTTTTCAGGGGGCAAAAAACTTCTGCATACAGTCCTGGATGGAGTATGCTGAGCCTTGTAGTTCTGCAGCTGCTGTCTGTCTGTATGGAGAAGAGCAGACAGCAGCTGCAGAACTACAAGGCTCAGCATACTCCATCCAGGACTGTATGCAGAAGTTTTTTGCCCACCAAAAAAATGACGTGGGCTTCGCCATATTTTTGTATGCTAGCCAGGTACAGCTGGCAGCCACGGGCTGCCTCCAACCCCCAGTTGCCTTTTTGTACCCAGCTGGGAACCAAAAATATAGGGAAGCCCGTTTTTTTTAATTATTTCACTTATTTCATGAAATAATTAAAAAACAAATGACGTGGGCTTCGCCCTATTTTTGTGTCCAGCCGGGTACAACTAGGCAGCTGGGGATTGGAATCCGCAGCACAGGTTAGCCCGAGGTTTGTGGGCGCCTCTGCTGCGGATTTCAGTCCGCAGCCGTCCCAGAAAATGGCGCTCTCATAGAAGCGCCATCATCTGGCGCTGTATCCAACTCTTCCAACAGCCCTGGAGCCGGGTGGCTTGTTGGGTAATCATGAGTTAATACTGGCTTTGTTTTACCAGCCAGTATTAAGCCAGAGATTCTTAATGTCAGGCACGTTTGACCCGGCCATTAAGAATCTCCAATAAAGGGTTAAAAAAAAGACACCACACAGAGAAAAAATACTTTAATAGAAATAAATACACAGACACATTAGAGACTCCATCTTTATTACCCCCTGTCAGCCCTCCACGATCCTGCTCTTCTGTCTTCTTTCTTTCTAGTGTAGTAGTAGTGACGATTGTAGTGAGGAAGGATGAGATTCACCAGCTCATCACTTGGGGCTGGGGAACCTCCATCCTCACTACAATGCTCACTACAATCGCGAAGCAGCGTGCAGCCTTCACTCCGTGAGTGATCACTGCTGGCTGCTAGCGGTAACGCTGACAGACGCGTTACCATAGCAACGGTGCTCTCGGAGCCGCGGTTAGCGGTGACGTCACCGCTAACTGCGTTGCTATGGCAACGGTGATCTCCGTTAATGACCGGCTGTGTCAGCCGGTCCCTAACGGAACGGGGAGTCGACCGTGTGCTACAGCATGTCGCCGGTACACGGCGATACACATATGTGCACCGTGTACCGGAGAGATGCACTCGCAGGTCCTACATGACGTGTCATAGTCATGTGACCAGTCTGTAGCCAATGAGATAATAGCCACGTGACTGGTCACATGGCTATTTTGACGTCACGATAGGTCCTGCTTCTCTGCTGGCAGTGCAGGTCACCGGGAGGATTCAGCGATCATCGGATGGAATAGCGGCAGGAGACAGAGTGCAGAAGGGATCGCGAGGACCGGTAAGTGTTATGGCAATGTTTATTAACTGTTTGTGTACATTTATAATGCATTTTTATGTGTTTGTGATTGCCTCCCATTATAGCCTATACGTTCGAGTTCGGTTCGTCGAACGTTCGACGAGCCGAACTCGAACGGGACCTCCGTTCGGCGAACCACCTCGAGCCGAACCGCGACCGGTTCGCTCATCTCTACACGTCAGGTACAAGGGGCAAGAGCGGAGCTGAGGTCAGGATACAAGCCGAGGGTCTGGGAGTCAGGGAGTCAAGTCAGGGAAACAGGTGGAAGAAGATACTAGGAACGAGATAGTGGGACAAGATCAAGACGGTCACTTATGGGAGCCAGCAACAACTGCTGCAACTCAGGAACTATCACTGGCAGTGCTCTATGTGAAGCAGCTCCAAAATGAAGCAGAGCAATCTCCCGGAATGAGGCTCCAACAAACAGGCCCTTCCCACAGGGCCCGAGACCGGAAACAACCCTCCACTGGAGAATAATACAAAACCAAGCATCAGCTCTGCAGGAGAGCAGAACATCACCAACCAAATCATGACAATACATGTACAATACAGAATAATTACTCAGCTGTCCTGTCTCCAGCACTGGGCTATGCTTTCTATCTCCCTGTGGTAGGCTCCCTCTGTGCTAGCGAGCATCATTCTTCTAGAGTAACCCTGGGTGCAACTCTGATGTAATTATACAAGACTTTTTAAGGCTGGCTCAGGCATCTGCATGCCTGCTGAGTATTCAGGTAGTAGTGCTACTGTTGAATGCTATCTAGGAGACTATCCACATATCCTACACATGTCAGCTAAAACCAGGTGCTTAATTGTCTACTCTGTTCAGCAGTTCTTTACGACTTTCCAGCTCTCCAGCAGCAATGAGTCTGATTACCAAGTCAGCTTTGCTGTTTCTAAGTGCTTTACAGAGATCCAGCTTTACTTTACTACCTAAGTGCCAGGTAGGTACCTTGATTCTGCAGAGTTAAGGATTTAGAAAGCACCTTTGCTTAGCAAAGACAAGATAAAAGGTTTGTCCAGTTACAATATATTGATGACCTGCTCATCAAACTTAGATTGTTGGTCTTGACACTTAACCTACCACTTGTCATCTGTTATTTGCTTCAGTGGCCTCAAACACTGTGAATGTAGCTGTAGGGCACAATCTGTGTGTAGTGGCCATTGGTAGGTACTGCAGGATAACTTCTATTTTCTTCCATATGAGTTAATACAAACTGCTCTGCAGCAGGCTGTACTCATTGAATAGAGCTGAGCGTTGCAGACCTAGTCAAAGTATTTACATCTGGCTTATTGATGATGGTACCGGTTGTTGGTCTGCCAGTGATCTGATATTGTTGACCTGTGCCTATGACCAGACAATCCCTTTAACTCATCTCTGCTAATCCAATGTGCTGTCACAACCTCAACCTGATGCGTCAAGTCACCTGCCAACCTACTCATCTCTGCTAAGCAAATGTGCTTTCTTTATTTGTAACTTTGCTGCATTAAGATACTTGCCTGATACTCTGCTCTGCTAATCCGAAGCACTTTCTGACTCCTAAATCTGCTGCATTTAAGTTTTCTGTCAGTCTACTTGTATCTACTATTCCAAGGTACTACATATACACTCTACTAAGCTGCATTTAAGTACCCACCAGCCTATTGCTGTCTGCACACTTAACTCTGCTACATCTAGTACTACCACCCTGCCTATCCAGCTTCACTACATTAACATCTCCAGCCTGGGCTGCTCATCTTGACATATGGCTTAGCAAATTCACCTCTCCAGGTGACCATATAATACGTACATTTGGTGGCTTAGCAAGAACTGGACAACAGATGGATGGCAATATGATAGTGATAGAGACATTAATATTGCAGACACAAAATACATAGATTTTTTTTAACCAAGACTATATGCAAAGGTAATTCATTTTATTAGAACGCTATTAAAGATTTTTTTTTATATATATATATATATATATATATATATATATAGTACTGTCTAAATTTTTTTAGGCAGGTGTGGAAAAAATGTTGGAATGTAAGAATGGTTTAAAAAATAGAAATTTTAATAGTTTATTTTTATTAATTATAAAAATGCACAGTGAATAAGCAAGGTAGAAATCTAAATCATCTCAATATTTGGTGACCACCCATTGCTTTTCATTCTTATCGAAAGAGCTTAAAAATGCGTTTGTTCAAAACACCTTGCCTCCCATTACCAATTTAGGGCTTAGTGGCAGCTGTGTGCTGTTAAAAACCCCTTATTACCCCAATTCCCACCGCACCAGGGCAGTAGGAATGAGCCAGGTAAAGTTCTGGGATTGTTGCATCTTATAGATGTGACAATCCTGGGTGGCTGCAGGCTGATATTTTCAGGCTGGGGGGGCCCAATAACCATGGGTCTCTCCAGCTTGAGAATAGCAGCTCCCAGATTTTGGTTTTATCTGTGATGGGTATCCTAACTCTATGCCAATTTTTTTTTATTTATTTTTACACCAGTCTACAGTAACGCACACAGGTTCTGTGATTCCAAGAAGTCAGATGATGTTACATAGGCTGGGGGCGCATCCCATTGCATCCCATCACAATCGCCAGAACTGCCCGTGGGTGGGCGAAGCAGTGAATATGCATTAAACTAAATGAGCAGCCCCGGAGGATGAGTGAGTGGCCCGGAAGCAGTTTCAGCTGTGCCGGAGACTTAATAAGTATAACTCGCTTGCTTTAATCCCCCTATCCCTTCTACCACCATTTTTAAGCTCTGGATTCTGGTCCCCATAGACTTATATGGGAACTGGTGTCCGGCCAGATATCTGGGATCAATTCCGGGCCGGAACAGATTTTTTTTTTTAAATCAGGTTAGACCCGCCAATTCTGGATATCATCATTACTTATTGTGCAGCATTTTTACATACTTGCCTAAACATTTTGTATAGTCAAAGCCGAAAGTGTTGGCACTCTTGAAATTGAATATTTCTGTTGTTGAAATACTGCACATTATACAGCCTCTTGATTATGTCTCTCCGTTATAGATAAATACTAGACTTTTCAGAAAATGTCGTTCTCCAGCTTTTCCTACGAGCCTTAATTAGCTTTGACTGTATAAATGACTAAACGTCTGCTGAAAACACTTCCTATTTCAGGTGGGGTCAGAACCCAACTGGAAACCAATTTTTCAACTGATTACATTTATAATCCATCCTAGTCATGATGCCGGAGATAGTGCAGCATTAGAATGGTTCTTGTTTGTAGAATTAATGATTGTCTCTTGGCAAAAGACAGAGGTCACAGAGCAGCATCTCCAGCTCCTGGAAGAAAGACATCACAGGCCTTCTCCTGAATGCTCTGGTGCCACATGTAGCTACTGATATGAATTATGAGTACAGGTTATCCCAACGTGGCCTAAACTTTGACTTCCCAGTCACAGCATGATGTTATACTGTATTATTAACCAAAAGGAAACCTGGAACACTTGTAATAAAGCTGCGTTCTATTGAAAGGGTAAATTGGTAATATATACTGACTCAGATCAATTCAGCGCCTTCCCGGTTGTAGGCGCAACATGGGTTTCGTGCTGTGAATACTGATGGAAAATGTATTCCTGGGCGGCTAAAATGGTAGAAATGTATTTTTATTGACTAAACAAAGTTGTGTGTGAACTAAATACAATGCGATAGTGCCTTCTGGATGTTTGGGGAAACTGATTTGCCATCCACAATATCTTATAATGTTGCAAATCATAGTGACTCCATAATTAGTGATGGGCGAACCCGAACATGGATTTCTCAGTGTTAAGGCCCCGTTACACGCAACAACGTATCTAACGATATATCGCCGGGGTCACGTCGTTAGTGACGCACATCCGGCATCGTTTGACATATCGTAGTGTGTAACACAAATGAGCGACTGTGAATGAGCAAAAATACTCACCTTATCGTTGCTCGTTGACACGTTGCTCATTTTCAAAAAATCGAACGTCCTTCTGTGCTCCGGTTGTTCATCGTTCCCAAGGCAGCACACGTCGCTCCATGTGACAGCCCGGGAACGATGAACTGCAGCTTACCTGCGTCCCGCCGGCAATGTGGAAGGAAGGAGGTGGGCGGGATGTTTACATACCACTCATCTCCGCCCCTCCGCTTCTATTGGTCGGCCGCTGTGTGACGTCGCTGTGACGCCGAACGTCCCTCCCCCTTCAGGAAGAGGATGTTTGCCGCCCACAGCGAGGTCATTCAGGAGGTAAGTACGTGTGACGGGGGTTACAGCATTGTGCGACACGGGCAACAACTTGCCCGTGCCGCACAAACGATGGGAGCGGGTGCGATTGCAAATGCGATTGCACGAGATATCGACACGTGTAAAGCAGCCTTAAGGGTTACTGTTTCGGTATAATCAAGCAAAATGAGAATTGAAGCAGAACAGTTACACCTACCATGTCTCCAAGTGGCTGTCACACTGCTTGTGGGTCCACTCATTAGATCTCATGAATATTCACTACTTCCCCGCCTACCCTCTGTGCTGGCGTCTGTGATTGGTTGCCGTTACAATAGCTGTCTGGGTCCTGGAATGGAATGTCAAAATACATAAATAACTGGAAAAAATGCTGTAGGATGCCCCGTATTTTGATACCTAGTACAGATAAAGCAGACAGGCGGAGGCCCGCCGAACCTGAACATCTGTGGGTATCCATAATAATACCAGCTAGACTCAGTCTTCTCCCAACAGTGGCAACCATTGTACCCCATGCCAAACCTGATATATAATATACCATACAAAAGTGCCAAACAACAATGCCATCCAGTTTAAATTGTAACAGCCAGTGTAGCCTATAATTACTGGACTGATTTTCTCTTTTGAAGATATTTATGGTCATGTGAACCCACCTAGTCTATTACGGAGAAAAATCATCTGATTGGCTAATCCATGAGCATCCGATTCCTGAATCTCCCAGTGATCAGCTCTTACATGCGTGCATGTGTGTAGTCGTGTTTTGGAGTCAAAACAAGAAAGTCTAGTATGAGCCTTTATTCGGCACAGATTTACTCTTAGATTTTCCATACAACCTGTACACCACTCTATGTGTGAACTCAGTGCAGTTGTTTGTAGAAGTGCGCATCAGAGCAGTGCTTTAAGCGATTGGAGGGGGTCTCAGAACTCGAGTTTCGGTGGTCGATGTTCGTACCAAACACAGATTTTTCAAAAAATAACACAGAGTCCGGGTGCATTACGTATGTAAATCACTCGCTTAACCATTGCTGTGCTCAGATACGGTCGGTGTCCAACCCAGTATGAGCTGCTTGTAGTGTTTGAACGGCTTGCGGGGGGGTTACAACAGCGTGATCGGATGTACAGTAGTGTGCATCCCTAAAAAATGGTAAAACCCCCAGAAGTGATCTGTTTGTGACTGACTGCATGTGGGGAGAGACCTGAACTACCCAATTAGTGACTTCCATTGGGGTTCAGGTCAAGTCCGGGTCTCAAATAATACTTTATCTAAAGCCCGGCTGAACCCACTGAACTTCCACAGCTTCACTCATCTCTACTCAGTACCGGGACCTACACAGGCTTGCCGCTCATTTAAGTATGTAAAACATATCAAACATAAATCAAATTGATGGCCATGCTTTAAAGACTCATCCGAATTTTTGGGCTGTTAAATAAGAAAATTTGGTTGAACCCGTCGAACTTAACTTCCATAGCTTTGCTCATCTCTACTCAGGATCAGGACCTACGCTGAGTTGCTGCTCATTTAAGTATGTAAAACATATTAAACATAAATAAAATTGATAGCCATACTTTAAAGACTCACCCGAATTTTTGGGCTGTAAATAAGAAAATTCGGCTGAACCCTTAGAACTGAACTTCCACAGCTTCGCTCATTTCTACCCAGGAGCGGGACCTACGCTAAATTGCCACTCGTTTAAGTTTCCCAAACCTATCAAACATAAATAAAATTGATAGCCATTCTTTAAAGACATTCGAATTTTCAGGCTGTTAAATTAGAAAATTTGGTTGTACCTGTCGAACCAAACTTTCCCAGCTTTGTTCATCTCTACTCAGGAGTGGGACCTATACTGACTTGCTGCTCATTTAAGTATGGAAAACACATCGAACATAAATAAAATTGATAGCCATGCTTTAAAGACTCATCCGAATTTTTCGACTCTTAAATAAGAAAATTCGGTTGAACCCATCGAACCGAACTTCCCCAGCTTTGCTCATCTCTACTCAGGATCGGGACCTACGCTGACTTGCTGCTCCCTTAAGTATGTATGAAAATTATACAAAAAAGGAAATATTTGTGCTTTTCATCTTCAAGTAATTACTACCCATTCCAAGTACAAGTTGGGCTGGTATCATTTAGAGGAGGTCGTTTTTCACGATTTGCTTGGATTCCTCTCCAACTTCAGGACCTAAACTTTGGGGATCCAAATAACAATAATTATAATAATAATTAGTTTCCAGATTGTAACACAGTTTCAGAACGTTGCGTGCCATCGCCTGCACAGCGTTCACAGAAACAATTCCATGAAGAATAAATTAATGGAATATATAATGGGGAAGTTGAATAAAATACAGAATTGTTGAAAATCAAGAACTATTGATTACAATAATCATATTATCCTCATCTGTATTCATAGCCAGCAATTTAATCTTGCCCACATAAGTAGACTATGCAAATTATATTCTTAGAGTAAGAGGGAATATTAATCAAAATATAGAAGCCGGTCAGCTACGGTGAATGTGAATGCTTTCGCTTTTCTATTTTTAACATTTTTTAGTTTTCCCGACTGAGATTTACCATCAACTCATTCAGCAATTGGAGAGAAATTAAAAGGGAAGTTTATTTATCATGTATAGTTTTGTAACTTTTTAGATTAATGCAATCTGTACATGAGAGGAAAATGGAATTGTAAATTAATCAGCCCTGAGAGCGGAAATAGAAGCTTCCACCAGCAATAATAGCTAGACTTCTGAATTTGGACTTAAGGACATGATGATCCATGCTGGCGTCAGTTAACGAAGAGGTTGTCATCATGGGTCAACACCTTTGAAACCATAAACCAAAAAACTTTAACCCTAGAATGCGCAACCATAGAAAATAAATAATCTAGCAGGCCTGCGAGGCCCCAGGTATGCCTTCTAGGGTTAAGAGGTTTTCCAATATTACAGGCAATCCCCGGGTTTCGAACTTATCTCTATAGCCTCCTTGGTGCCCGCTGTCGAGTCCTCTTCTTTCTGCCATCAGCTGGCACAAAAACCCAAACTGATACGTTATCACTGACCTCTCTTGCTTCCCTGTCTACAGTACAGACCTCTTCTTTCCACCAGAATTCCAGCCTTTTCACTTTAGGTCAGGACTCTCAGATTTTTCCAGGCCTTGGTGGTCACTGCATGTTTAAAGGTCTTAACGTCAAGATGTACGCCAAGACTTTATGAATCACACTGATATCTGAGGCATCCCACAATTGCGTACAAGATTTCTCCCATGCATCCCCCAAACTCTGGAACGCTCTACCTCAGCACATCAGACCCTCCCCTACCGTGGAAAGCTTCAAGAGGAACCTCAAGACCCATCTCTTCCAACAAGCCTACAACCTACAATAGCCCTCAGTCCAGTAGACCACTGTGCAACCAGCTCTGTCCTCACCTATTGTACTATCACCCATTCCCTGTAGACTGTGAGCCCTCGCGGGCAGGGTCCTCTCTCCTCCTATACCAGTCTGTTTTGTACTGTTAATGATTGTTGTACGTATACCCTCTTTCACTTGTAAAGCGCCATGGAATAAATGGTGCTATAATAATAAATAATAAAAAAAATAAAATGTATTCAGCCGTTAAAGATGACCAACCACTAGATTTTCCTATATAAACTAAAGCCAGTGCTATACTGGCACTATCATGCTGATTCTATACATACCTTTAGTTGTCAGATCGGATGTATAGTTTCTGAAATACATTCAAGTAAAGTTTGTGGATTGCACTGTTATTTGATTGATAGGTGCAACGGAACATTTAATAGGTGGGTTGGGCTTTGCTAGTTATTCCCGCCCCTGTCTGCCTGCCTGTCCTTCCTCCTTCTGTCTCTGTTATTAGAGGGGAGGAAGGACAGGCAGACAGGGGCGGAAACAACTATCAAAACTGAACCCATCTATTAGATATTCTGTTGCACCTATCAATCAAATAACCATGCAGTTCACAAACTTTACTTGCCTGTATTTCAAAAAGTATACATCCGATCTCACAACTAAAGGTATGTATAGAATCAGCATGATAGCGCCAGTATAGCAGTGGCTTTCATTTATATATGAAAATCCTGGTGGTTGGTCCTCTTTAAGTTCTGGCCTCTAGGGAAGAGGCCAGAGATGTGGCATGTGATGACACAAAGAAGAAGACTCGACAGTGGGCAGCGAGCAGTGGTATGGCAAATGAGGTCAGTGATGAGGGGAATATTAGTTTGGGATTTTTAGCCAGCTCTGTTCAAACTTACAAATTTGGTTATGAATTTATGGGACCGCCTGTAGTGTTGGAAAACCCTATTAAAGTATTTTTTGGTGTTAAAGGTGTTGACTGATGATGACAACTCGCTAGTAAGCTAAAGCCAACATGGCTTTTCTTGTCTTGGGTCGAAATTCAGAAACCCAGCTATTATTACTGGTGGAAGCTGTTGCTGGCCATATATTTCCACTCCCAGTGTTGAATAATTTCCAATCCCATCATCCTCTTTTTTTTGTTACTAGTACTCCCCTCATCATTCACCTCTTGCTGCCCGCCGCCTGGACACTGTTGTGACTCACATCGATCATTAAATGTTGATCACAGCTGGCACTTCATCTTCAGTTCACTTTTCTCACATTTCGGAAGACTGCAATCCTGGCCCAATGATACAATTCCCACTATAAGGGATTATTCACTCTGAAAGCAGCTTGAGGTAGACACAGGTATGAAGCTGCTTGGTGCAAAACAGGACGATTTATTGTAGCCCATAAATCTCCAACAAACAGAAATCAGCCTTCTCTTGGGCTCAGAGGTATAAGAAACAAAATAGTCCATCCAACAATACAGACTCACCCGTTTATAAAAGCCCTCCATCCAGGTCTGCACACGATCACAAGTCTTCCCACCTTCCTTCAGTCTTAAGATCAAGAGATGTTTTCACCTCCACTCCCAGATAGCAAATGAGACAGGTGAACTCCCTTTTATCACTCGTTCCAAGTCCTGGAACTGGAGATAAGGGAACAGCCAGTCCCACCTAGCTTTAGTGGCCATTCCCAAAATCTGGGCCCATGAAAAAACGCCTCTCAGCACTATACATGCTGCTGTCTGCTTCTCTGGGTCTTACATCACTGAGGCTTGCCACCTCAGTGATACATATACCTCCCGTCGGAAACCTGTCCCACTGCCACCTTGCACCACTTTGAGAAAAACTGATGTTCTTCACTTTTTTTTGGCAAAAGTTGAGTAGTGGGAATGGAAGATAAAGAGCACATCTCTTTTCTGATCCTATTGTCACTACATTTTAATAATGATTGGGTGTCATCATGGTCAAACCTTCACTCATCAGACATTCATCTTAGCAGTATGCAATTAGTGCCTGACATAAAGAAGCCTCTTTAAAGGGAACCTGTCACCATATGTGGTGACTCTAAGCTGCGGCCACCACCAGTGGGCTCTTATATAAAGCACTCTAACATGCTGTATATAAGAGCAGGCCTGCGCAGGCGCACTATAATACTTTGATCTGTCCTGCTCAGGGCAGATCAAAGTGCGCCTGGGCAGGACCTCTGCAGTGTCGGTCCGAGTGCATGACGTACGGCGCGCCATGCACCCCGGCTTCAGAAGAAGGAGGACAAAGATGGCCGAAAGAGGAGGCACCACACCCGGAGAACGGAGACACCCACCTGCACCGTACCGACCGTTTAGGTAAGTATTATAAAGTTATTTTTATGTTCTACACAGCGGCCTGGGCTCTTATATACAGCATGTTAAACAGATTTATAATACTCCACCTAGGGGGTGGTCCGGTCTGATGGGTGTTGCTGCTCTCTGGACCAGTGCCTCCTCTCTCCAGTCCGGCGCCTTCTCTCTGCTGCGATTTCCGTCCTCCTTTCCAGCCCTGTGTGGATGGCGTGTCTGCGTCATCAACACAAGCTGACATTGCGGTCCTGTGCAGGCGCACTATGATCTGCCTTGCTGAGGCAAAGTACTGTAATGTGCAGGCACAAGGAAAGGTTAAAGACCGCCCGCGCATGCGCACTACAATACTTTGATCTGCACTCAGCAGGGCAGATCAAAGTGCACCTGCGCAGGACCTCAAAACCACCTAGTGTGTATGACGTAGAATGTGTCATGCATACGGGCCTAAGAAGAAGGATGGAGGTCGCCGCAGAGAGGAGGCACCGGACCGGAGAGCAGCGACACCCATTGGACCGGACCGCTCATCAGGTGAGTATTAAAAAAAAGTGCTTTTAACATTCTACACAGCAGCCTGGGCTCTTATATACAGTATGTTAGAATGCTGTATATAAGAGCCCACTGGTGGTGGTGGCCGCAGCTTATAGTCACCAAATCTGGTGACAGGTTCCCTTTAATGACCAGGCAAAATGTTTGCAATTATTTACAAAATATACCCTAATTCACAGAATTAATTTTTTTTTTTATTTGTAATGGATTTATTTTTGTACAATTTTATGGAAACTGTTTCTCATTTTCTGAGCATTATTGGGGTCAAAATTTTCAAATCTTGGCCTTAAAGTCTTGAAATGTGTTCTCTTTTTCCACATGTTCACTAACATGACGTATATATATTGGGGTGATTGGGAAAAGGCTAGAGTTCTATGATCATTTTTTTTATTTTTACTTTTACAAATCTCCTTTTTCCTCTACAGTGCATTATATTACTACATTTTGTCCTTATTCTTGTTCATCCGGGGCTGATTAATCACATGACCATGGAGACCAATTAAGGCAGAGGTTTCCTCCCTCCGAGGAATATCATTTTGTTATTTTTTTATTTGTAAACATGAGAAATAAACCTATTGTGGGTCAGCGCTGTGATTGCAATGTCAGCTAGTTGCAGGGGTCATTTTTGGATGATTTATAGGTTTAATTCTCGGGACAATAAAAGCCTCTTCGTACCGTTTTGCAGTAAAGACATGCTTGCAGATAGATGAAATATATTCCACTGAAGAAATACAGCCCTAAGGCGTGTAAACATGCTGGAATATCATAGCTGACTGTTGACCCAATATTGCAGAGTTCATGGGCAGAAAAGAACCTTAAAACCTGATAATGTTTCTCCAGGGCGCAGGATAAATGTGATTGAAAGATGACTTTTGTTAGATAGATCATACATTGCTCCACACTACATGGCTATAAAGGAACCAAGATTAGCTGTAATATCACCCAGCGACCAAGTTCTTTAAGAACTCTGTATGTAAACTCTACTACTAGATTATTTCCCTACATAGGGCAAGTGCTTATCCTCCCCCCCCCATCCATCTGAATAGGCGAAAAAACACTATAAATTTTGACATGCTGCATATTTGCAAATCTGCAAGGAAAAAATAAGCAGCATGCGCATGAGATTTCATAAATATTTATATTTAGGTAACTCAGTTAAAACACTGCATTTTTTTTTTTTTGCGAAAAAAAAAAATGCAACGTGTGAACACGGTCTAATTCCAGTTTCTATTTACAGTCTTCTGGTTTTCTTGACCATCATGTTGCATCAGCCAATCCTCATTCCACGTGATGAATATTGCCCGGTACTGGACCTGAAGGGTCAATATTCTACTATTTTTCTTCAGAGTTCATCTATTAAAAAGGTAATAGATCTTCAGTGTCAATCCGTGCATCCAAAAGGCAGCGTAGTGGCAATCCCGCTTACATTATAACTTGTACAGTTAGGTCCAGAAATATTTGGACAGTGACACAAGTTTTGTTATTTTAGCTGTTTACAAAAACATGTTCAGAAATACAATTATATATATAATATGGGCTGAAAGTGCACACTCTCAGCTACAATATGAGAGTTTTCACATCCAAATCGGAGAAAGGGTTTAGGAATCATAGCTCTGTAATGCATAGCCTCCTCTTTTTCAAGGGACCAAAAGTAATTGGACAAGGGACTCTAAGGGCTGCAATTAACTCTGAAGGCGTCTCCCTCGTTAACCTGTAATCAATGAAGTAGTTAAAAGGTCTGGGGTTGATTACAGGTGTGTGGTTTTGCATTTGGAAGCTGTTGCTGTGACCAGACAACATGCGGTCTAAGGAACTCTCAATTGAGGTGAAGCAGAACATCCTGAGGCTGAAAAAAAGAAAAAATCCATCAGAGAGATAGCAGACATGCTTGGAGTAGCAAAATCAACAGTCGGGTTCATTCTGAGAAAAAAGGAATTGACTGGTGAGCTTGGGAACTCAAAAAGGCCTGGGCGTCCACGGATGACAACAGTGGTGGATGATCGCTGCATACTTTCTTTGGTGAAGAAGAACCCGTTCACAACATCAACTGAAGTCCAGAACACTCTCAGTGAAGTAGGTGTATCTGTCTCTAAGTCAACAGTAAAGAGAAGGCTCCATGAAAGTAAATACAAAGGGTTCACATCTAGATGCAAACCATTCATCAATTCCAAAAATAGACAGGCCAGTTAAATTTGCTGAAAAACACCTCATGAAGCCAGCTCAGTTTTGGAAAAGTATTCCATGGACAGATGAGACAAAGATCAACCTGTACCAGAATGATGGGAAGAAAAAAGTTTGGAGAAGAAAGGGAACGGCACATGATCCAAGGCACACCACATCCTCTGTAAAACATGGTGGAGGCAACGTGATGGCATGGGCATGCATGGCTTTCAATGGCACTGGGTCACTTGTGTTTATTGATGACATAACAGCAGACAAGAGTAGCCGGATGAATTCTGAAGTGTACCGGGATATACTTTCAGCCCAGATTCAGCCAAATGCCGCAAAGTTGATCGGACGGCGCTTCATAGTACAGATGGACAATGACCCCAAGCATACAGCCAAAGCTACCCAGGAGTTCATGAGTGCAAAAAAGTGGAACATTCTGCAATGGCCAAGTCAATCACTAGATCTTAACCCAATTGAGCATGCATTTCACTTGCTCAAATCCAGACTTAAGACGGAAAGACCCACAAACAAGCAAGACCTGAAGGCTGTGGCTGTAAAGGCCTGGCAAAGCATTAAGAAGGAGGAAACCCAGCGTTTGGTGATGTCCATGGGTTCCAGACTTAAGGCAGTGATTGCCTCCAAAGGATTCGCAACAAAATATTGAAAATAAAAATATTTTGTTTGGGTTTGGTTTATTTGTCCAATTACTTTTGACCTCCTAAAATGTGGAGTGTTTGTAAAGAAATGTGTACAATTCCTACAATTTCTATCAGATATTTTTGTTCAAACCTTCAAATTAAACGTTACAATCTGCACTTGAATTCTGTTGTAGAGGTTTCATTTCAAATCCAATGTGGTGGTATGCAGAGCCCAACTCGCGAAAATTGTGTCACTGTCCAAATATTTCTGGACATAACTGTAGTTGTTGATCAATAATAAAAAAAATCCTCTAAAATACAACTTGCCTAATAATTCTGCACACAGTGTATACTCCAAGATTTTTCAAACAAATTTTCTCTTGTTCTTTACTAGAAAGATCAACCTATTAGGCCCTGTGTGCACGTACCGGATTTTGCCGCGGATTTTCTGCAGATTTGCTGCATGTTTTGCTACAGAAAATGTTCATAACATCTCTGCAGTGAATCACCAGCAAAACCTATGAGAAAAAAAAATGGTGGCCCGCCGGTATCGAACCGGGGAGCAGATTTAAGCCAAGCACCAAGGCAGGGTACTCAGACCCTGACTAGGCTGGGAGCCGCCGAAAAGGTCAAATTATCTGATTGCGGTCTGGACCTCAGGGGTTCATTCCCACCTAAGTCCCGTCAGAAAGCAACAGCCCAACCCATCCGGATAAGTGCCACTGCCAAGGGTCAGAGATCCAAGGGCCAGCGCCTGCGGGCAAACGGGCTCTCCCGACACGTACACGCCGGGGAGCGGACTACCCATGGGAAGCCATAGGAGTCAAATACACTTACACAGGTGCAGGAAAACGACAGCCACCATCAACCCGTCCGGGGAGAGTGAGAACACCGCAGCCGGCTGTGGGCCCCGTCCATCCAGCTGTTTGGTTTACCAGAGACTCTGTCCTTCTGTGTCTAAGTGAGTACAACAGTGCCATCTGGCACCGCGCTGCACCGCAACATTGCACCCGCGCCCACGCTGCCTCCCCGCCTCAGCACCTGCACCTATACCTCCTCCCTACTCCCCAACCGGGGCCCCGGGACCAACAGCCTCTACCCACGGAGGGGTCAACACCTCAGCTGCTCTCCGCCATCGCTCCCGGGATCCCCCGTCACCAGCAGCGGTGGTGCCCACCATCACCACAACCCATGGGTGGCGTCACGAACCAAATACCCACCACAAACCTCCCCTTTTCACTCGTGGGCGAGAAAGTGCTGCTCGAGCCCCGGGTCCGGCCCCGTGCTCGTGCCACCGAGGAGCAGAAGCACCGGACCCAAGCACCAGAGATTCCAGACGAGCGGCGTTCCCCACCCCTCCGCCCGCGACATGTACTGTTTTCCCTCCCTGTAGATCTCACATTTCATGAGGGACCACAGATTCTCTATGGGGTTCAGATCAGGTGAACAAGGGGCCATGTCACTATTTTTTTTATCTTTTAGAATTTTACTGGCCAGCCACGCTGTGGAGTAGTTGGATGCATGTGATGGAGCATTGTCCTGCATCATGTTTTTCTTGAACGATACCAACTTCTTCCTGTACCACTGCTTGAAGAAGTTGTCTTCCAGAAACTGGCAGTAGGTCTGGGAGTTGAGCTTCACTCCATCCTCAACCAGAAAAGTTCCCATAAGTTCATCTTTGATGATACCAGCCCATACCAGTACCCCACCTCCACCTTGCTGGCGTCTGCGTCGGATTGGAGCTCTCTGCCCTTTACTGACCCTGCCTCTGGCCCATCCATCTGGCCCATCCATCTGGCCCATCAAGAGTCACTCTCATTTTCTCAGTCCATAAAGCCTTTGAAAAATCAGTCTTAAGATATTTCTTGGCCCAGTCTTGACGTTTTATCTTATATTTCTTGTTCAGAGGTGGTGGTTTTTCAGCCTTCCTTACCTTGGCCATGTCCCTGAGTATGGCACACCTTGTGCTTTTTGATACTCCAGTAACGTTGCAGCTCTGAAATATGGCCAAACTGGTGGCAAAAGGCATCTTGGCAGCTTCACGCTTGATTTTCCTCAATTCATGGGCAATTATTTTGCTCCTTTTTTGCCTAACACGCTTCTTGCGACCCTGTTGGCTATTTGCCATGAAACACTTGATTGTTCGGTGATCACGCTTCAAACGTTTGGCAATTTCAAGACCGCTGCATCCCTCTGCAAGACAGCTCACAATTATGGACTTTTCAGAGCCCGTCAAATCTCTCTTCTGACCCATTTTGCCAAAGGAAAGGAAGTTGCCTAATAATTAAGCACACCTTATATAGGGTGTTGATGTCATTACACCGCACCCCTCCTCATTACAGAGATGTACATCACCTGATATACTTAATTGGTAGTTGGCTCTCGCCTATACAGCTTGGAGTAGGACAACATGTATAAAAAGTATCATGTGATCAAAATACTCATTTGGCTAATAATTCTGCACACAATGTATAAGTAGAATGTAAATCTTAAAGGGGTTGTCCACTGCTTTTACATTGATGGCCTGTGCTTAGGATAGGTCATCAGTGTCTGATCGGCCGGAGTCCAACACTTCGTATCCCCGCAGATCAGCTCCGGTGTCTGTCTTCTGATATCGATTACGGCTGGGTGCTACACATCTGCCTCCTATTGATTAAAATGGGAGGCGAATGTGCAGTACCCAGCAGCAGACACTTTCAGAAGACGGGCAGCTCCAGAGCTGAACATTTCCAGTCACTTGCTGCCTCCACCGGGACCGAGAGCAGCTGATCAACGGGGGTGCGGGTCAGACCCCAGCCGTTCAAACATTGATGACCTATCCTAGGATATGCCATTAGTGTAAAAGTAGTGAACAACCCCTTTAAGTTTAGATCATCCATCAGTAATATAAAACAGTTTTCTGGCATTTTCTAAAAGTTTAGCCAAGAACAAGAAACCTATTTTGGCATTTTCAATCCTATGTCACTCCATTACCCTTGCAATGATCCCTTATATCCTTTGATTACTTCCTACAGTGATCATGTAAATCAATCACATACCCAAAGGCCTAATTAGTGATTTTGGCTTGTATGAGATGTGAATACTTAGGAAAGTGGTTGGCTACAGAGGTCAGATGAATGATTTATGGTAAACGATTGCTACAGAAATGTCATGAGGGCATTATGTTGGAAAGTGGTCCCTATATTTCTGGCATCAGGAGATTGCAGGGCTACACGCACACATGCACAGGTTAATACTGCTGGCTGTTCAGATCCCCCGGGCACCGGTGCTGCAAGGGTTACGTAGTTCTTCCGGTCTCCTAATTCAGGAGGAAAATCCGGGCATCAGCTGTTTTGAGTTCACCATTTACCTTTGCTATACATTTTTCTTTCTCAGCTGCCAGTGATAGCTCTGCTTAGGCTGCTTTCACACTATGTTTTTTTAACATGCGTCATAAACTTTTTTTAACGCAAAAATGGATCCAGTACAAATGCGTTTTCATTTCAATGCATTTGCAATGGACTCGCGTTAACATGCGTTTACATGCGTTTGCGTGCGTTATAGTGAGGATCCAGTGACTTGCAGTTGTTTAACTTTTTTCAAAAACGCTACTTGTAGTGTTTTTGAGCTGCGTCAAATACTGCAAATTGCTGGATCCTGACTATACTGCACGCAAACGCACGTGAACGCTGGCATGCTGATAGACAGGATCCTGCTTGCTCTACTGAGCATGCCCAGAAACCAGACTGGCGTGATCAGTCTCTCTCTCTCCCCCTCCCTCTCCCCCCCTCTCCCTCCTCTCTCCCCCGCCTCAGAGCGGCGGACGCTTGTAACCAAGGTAAATATCGGGTAACCAAGCAAAGCGCTTTGCTTAGTTACCTGATGTTTACCTTGGTTACGTGTGCAGGGAGCAGGCAGCCCGGCTCCTAGCAGCTGCGGACGCTCGTAACCAAGGTAAATATTGGGTATCCAAGCAAAGCACTTTGCTTAGTTACCCGATGTTTACCTTGGTTACCAGCATCCGCAGCTGTCAGATGCCGGCTCCCAGTCTATCGCGTTCAGTTCCCCTCACTCCCGATCACATGACTCCAATGCCCACCCATAAACTTCAAGTGACAGGATCCTGCAAATTAACACATGCGTTTTTCTTTGTAAAAACAGGATCCACTTTTACAGCAAAAAAAGTTCATGACGCATGTTAAAAAAACGTAGTGTGAAAGCAGCCTTAGCTAGCTTCAAGATCGAACCTGTGAGCAGAGGGCCTTGTGGTCATATTGGGAGCTGTAGTTGGAGATTGTGGTGTGGAAGTTGTGTAGTGTTTTCCTTTCCTTTAATCCCATTTCAGCTTGCCTCACTGGTCTGTTCCCCTTTACTCCTTCCTATACTTTGGAGTACCTTGTATGATTGCTGCCAATCAAAGGAAGGGCGGGGTTATACAGATTGCACGCAACACCTAGTCTTGCAGTGATAATCTCCTGCTGATAAAACACCGATTGTATTAAAACTTTAACAAACTACTAAGCAAGTGATACATCGCTCGAATCAGGATCTCTGCCCCTACATTATGCTTCTATCTGATTAAATAGCTGACAGATTCCCTTTAAAAAGGTTATTGCGATCTCATTGAAGCCCACCCGACCGCTTGAGATCAACGCATAGAGACATCCGTGATATTCCAGTACTCACCCATGAATGGTTGAGATTGGAACATCCCTTTAATTTTTAAGCAAATATACAGAAAAATCAAAATAGATGAATCATATTAATTAATGAAATTTTTTACATGGAAATTTTTGGAAAAATTCAGCCCTTATATTGCATTAGCTTTTTCCTTTTCAGGTTGGTTCCATAGATAAATGGAGTAACAGAAAGAAAACTTTGGGGTTTCCCATGCTTTCGCGGTAATACATATGTTGGTTGCTTGTAGTGAAATCATTTATGACGCAGAGGTTTATTCTCCGTTGTGCCGAAACGCAGAACATAATGCAAACACAATTTATGAGACGACGATTCTTCTGCATATTCATTAGATCTTAAAAGTGATCTGTTAGATAGCAAATGACATCCGAGGAGCCGCTCCAGGCCTTCCGCACTCTGTAGCGAGACGTCTCTTTTATACACGTGTTATAAATTTTTTAAACTAATCTTCAAGGAACTTGTATCTGTAACGATGACCTTGTTTAGTGGCTCAAAATGACAAAACACCAATAAATTCTAGGTAGGAGAAAAAAAAAGGCAAATCAGCACAATTGTGTTGTGCGGGCTCCGAGGGACTCCGCGATTCAGGAAAAAAGGTGACTAAACCATCTATTGTGGGAACATAGTCATTTGTTGTGACAGTTCTTCTCTGAATATGGCTCCCGAGAGTCTGCTCTCCAAAAACCAAAGACAAGAGCAATTATTTCCAAATAATAGGCTAAGAAGAAAATTCATACATTGTTTCGTAAGTGAAAATGCCTAACTGGAAAATAGTAATCAATCAGCTAGTAATTGGAACACTGTTGTACATTTTATAATGGCATTCCGCTTACTTTCAAAGCTCCACCAATAGGGGATGATTTTTACTCATTTCAGACTTTAGACTCCAATTATGTCTGGGGTTGAGGAAAACCATTTTATGAGTCAGACACATATATTTACAGTATGAGTGCCCACACAGACCCCTATGTACAGTATGAGCCCCCACATAACCCCTCTATATGTAGTATGAGCCCCCACATAGCCTCCTATATAGTATGAGCCCCCACATAGCCACTTATACAGTGTGAGCCCCCACATAGCCCCCTATATGCAGTATGAAGCCCCACAGCCCTTCTATATACAGTATGAGCCCTCATATAGCCTCTCCATATGCAGTATGAACTCCCACATAGCCACCTACATACAGTATGAGTCCATACACAGCCCCCTATATACAGCATGAACCCTCACACAGCCCCCTCTACAGTATAAGCCCCCATACAGCCCCCTACCTATAGTATGAGCCCCTACATAGCCCCCTATATACAGTATGAGGCCCCACATAGAGCCATTCATTCAGTATGAACCCCCACATAGCCCATCTATATACAAGGAGGGAAGAAGGATTCCAGCGTCCACGTCCAATAGTTATGTAAAAAAAAAATCCTTATTGAAAAAACATTAAAATGAAGATGGAGAATCACATCCTGGGAAATAAAATCCCTATGAGGACAAGGATATGGAGATGGTAGTCCTGGCCGGCTTTTCTTTCCCGGGCACCTGTCCTCCAATTGGGTCTCCATCAGACTGGGTGAGCTGAACTTTTTCTTCCTTCCCATCTATATACAGTATGAGCTCCACATAGCCCCCTATGCAGTATTAGCCCCCCACATAGACACCTACATATAGTATGAGCCCCCACATAGCCCCCTATATGCAGTATGAGCCCATACATAGTGCCATGCATTTAGTATGAACCCCCACATAGCCCATTTATATACAGTATGAGCTCCACATAGCCCCCTATGCAGTATGAGCCCCCCACATAGACCCCCTACATATAGTATGATCCCCCACATAGTCCTTCTATATACAGTGTGAGCCCTGACATAACCCCTCTATATAGAGTGTGAGCCCCCTTATAGCCCATATACAGTATGAACCTCCACATACAGTATGAGCCCCCACATAGCCCCTCTATATACAGTGTAGGCCCTACATAGCCCCCTATACATTTTGAGCCCCCATTGAGTCCCCTATATACAGTTTGTGTGGCGCCCCTGAGGCTTCCGTCGCCACAGGTCATTGCACCCCATCAGCGGTGTGATGCCCCATTCTGGGAGAGGAAGAGAGTGAACTCCGGTCCCCTGGTAAATCCACACTACACCCATTGTTAGGTACATACTGGGACCAGGGAAAGTGGCAGGCAACCCTCCCATGCTGCATGCTGAGAGGGGCTGTAAGACCCATCCCTGCTCCCATAGGGTGGTAGCTTAGCAACTGGGGAGGTGGGAGGAGCCACCAGAGAGCAGATAGAGAAAGGAAGGTCAAGTTAGTTTCAGTTTACCTCAGGGAGTGAGAGAGTGAGGAGCCAGCATGTAGTTGGAGAAGAAGAACGAGAGCAAGGAGGGAGGAGGAGGCCTGCTGGAGGCAGGCAAGGAGGAGAAAAGAAAGAAAGAAAGAAGGAAAGAAAGCTCCGAGTCAGACAGGAGCAGAGAAACTGAAGGAGACGCTTCCTGGTGAAGAACCTGGGACCCAGAGGTCCAGGTGACACCACGTAGGAGACAGAAGGAGTCGCAGGGCCACGGGTAGTCCTGGAGGTACCACGAGCAGTCCTTGTTAGGTACCGAAGAGAGGGCCTAGAGGCGCCATGGGTAGTTGCAGGCTGCAGTGGCCTGTTCCACATTGACAGCGGTGGAGTGATTAAGCTGCGACAGGGGACGGTCCCTAGAGACTGGAGGAGTGCAAAGACAATCTCCAAACAGTAAAAACCGAGGCCCAGGGAACGTTGTAAACTCCCAGGGCCAGAACCCATAGCAGACCTTCAGAAAAGGGGTAATCAGCCGACAGGTGACCCCCCAGCCTGGAGGCTGTAGTGGAGGCCGAGCCAGGTCCACCCTAACAAAGGCAAGGCTAAGGAAGACAGCAGAAGAAAGAGACACTAAGAGAAGGGCACCGGCATTCACTCTCAGAATCACCCAGAAACGGCGGAGGTCCCTGACAGCGGTCCCAGCAGCCCGAGGGTCCCTGCAGAACTGTGAGTAAAGAACTTGAACTGCTCCCTTGAAGTGGTCTCTGTTATTTCAGCTGCATAGACACTTACAAGCACCAACTGTGCCCCGGGGCATTGCTCCACCTGTGGGGAGCAGTACCACCATTGCTGCCATATCATCCCCCGGAGGCCTCATACAGCAGCGGCGGCTTATTAGCCGCATACCACAGGTGGCGTCACGAACACAAACTTTATTCATCTAGCCACATATTTTACTGACACCCACCAGGGCCACGGAGCCGGGCCCAGCCACCACTGACTACCACCGGACTAGTCCGGCCCGGCACCGGGTGTCCCATAGCCCTGGGGTGGGCGAGTCATTTGAGCCCCCACAAAGCCCCTCTATACACATTGTGAGCCCTCACATAGCCCCCTAGATACAGTATTTACTATTTACAGTATTAGCCCTCACACAATCTCTCTATACACAGTATGATTCCCACAAAGTCCCCCTGTATACAATATTAATGTTCACATAGCCCTCTATATACAGTATGAGCCCACATGGCCCCCACATAATGTAATAGCCCCTACTTACAGTATGTACTATATACAGTATGAGCCCAAAACAATCTCCCTATATACAGTATGAGCCCCCACACAGTCCCCCTATATACAGTATGAGCTCCCACCCAGTCCCCCTATATACAGTATGAGCTCCTACCCAGTCCCCCTATATACAGTATGAGCTCCTACCCAGTCCCCCCATTTACAGAATGAGCCCCACATAGTACCCCTACATACAGTATGAACTCTCACCCAGTCCCCCTATATACAATATGAGCTCCCACCCAGTCCCCCTATATACAGTATGAACTCTCACCCAGTCCCCCTATATACAGTATGAGCTCCCACCCAGTCCCCCTATATACAGTATGAGCTCCCACCCAGTCCCCCTATATACAGTATGAACTCTCACCCAGTCCCCCTATATACAGTATGAGCTCCCACCCAGTCCCCCTATATACAGTATGAGCTCCCACCCAGTCCCCCTATATACAGTATGAGCTCCCACCCAGTCCCCCTATATACAGTATGAGCTCCCACCCAGTCCCCCTATATACAGTATGAACTCTCACCCAGTCCCCCTATATACAGTATGAGCTCCCACCCAGTCCCCCTATATACAGTATGAACTCTCACCCAGTCCCCCTATATACAGTATGTACTATATTCAGTATGAGCTCCCACCCATTCCCCCTTTATACAGTATGAGCTCCCACCCAGTCCCCCTATATACAGTATGAACTCTCACCCAGTCCCCCTATATACAGTATGAGCTCCCACCCAGCCCCCCTTTATACAGTATGAACTCTCACCCAGTCCCCCTATATACAGTATGAGCTCCCACCCATTCCCCCTTTATACAGTATGAGCTCCCACCCAGTCCCCCTATATACAGTATGAACTCTCACCCAGTCCCCCTATATACAGTATGAGCTCCCACCCAGCCCCCCTTTATACAGTATGAGCTCCCACCCAGCCCCCCTTTATACAGTATGAGCTCCCACCCAGCCCCCCTTTATACAGTATGAGCTCCCACCCAGTCCCCCTATATACAGTATGAGCTCCCACCCAGCCCCCCTTTATACAGTATGAGCTCCCACCCAGTCCCCCTATATACAGTATGATCTCCCACCCAGTCCCCCTATTTACAGAATGAGCCCCACATAGTACCCCTATATACAGTATGAGTGCTCACATAGTATAACATAAACATTAACCAACAGAGTGTCGCAAAATTATGGGGGGGTTTGCACAACTGGTCAATTCAGTACATTAATCTCAGGATATGTGAAGCCAAAATGTAAGATAAGGAAGGAAACCTATATACGGTATATTTATATACATTTTTTGTGTCCTTGCTTCTCAATAATATGTTGCGATGACCGCCCAGTTTTTTCGCCTCCATCTAGGTGGCTCTATTGATGACAGAATATATTGGGGGATTATAATACGAAGTTCTTATACTATGTAGATACTTGTTGTATAGACTATTGCTATTATTCTGTACCGTTTTTCGAGCATACCCAAGGCCATGCCTATAACAAATGTATACAGAATCCGTTCCTCCATCCAGTAAAGTCAGCGGATAAACCTCCATTTGGCAGTTTCTTCAGATGGATGTGAAGGGTAGGCTACTTTCACACATCAGTTTTCTGTATTCAGGCACAGTCCTTTTTTTTCCTGATCCAACGGATCCTGAAAAAAAAGTGCAAACCGTATCCACCGGATCCGTTTTTTAACGGATCCGTTATGCCGGATCCGTTAAAAAACGGATCCGGTGGATCCGGTTTGCATCCGTTTTTGCATCCTTTTCGTCCGTTTTTTGGCTGGATCCGTTTTGTTAATTACATTGGAGCATGCTCAGTTTAGAAAAACGGATCCGGCGGCCGCATCCGTTTTTTACCGCATTACGCCGGATCCGGTGTCCATAGGCTTCTATTGTAAAACACGCCGTATCGCGCCGGATCCGGCGCGATGCGTTTTTTTTGCCGGACAAAAAAACGTTGCAAGCTACGTTGCCTCCGGCCGCCGCTTTAACTAATTTTGCCGCATCCGGAAAAAAACGGATGCAACGCAAAGCCATCCGGTACAATCCGGTAACAATGCAAGTCTATGGGGAAAAAACGGATGCGGTACCGGATCCGTTTTACCCGTTTTTTTCCGGATTGAACCTGATGGCAAAAAACTGATGTGTGAAAGTAGCCTAAAACACTTTGGACACAAGGAATGGAACCTTTGCTTTGCGCCGCTGTATTTTTCCACCATAACCAGTCATCGTTATTCTCCGGTTACAATGTTTGATTCTCACCTGGCAGGTTATTAGCAGGAAGAGCAATGGACTGGATCCACACACGCTGTTTTTTTATCTATCAAAGTGGCAGTGACAAAGCAACAGCCATAGCTCTATAGAGAAGCTCTCAAGCAGAAAAAATGTCCGCAGTCCTAAATCCAGGGAACATCATCCTTAACAGGCCTTTGAGTTGATGGGGAGCGGCAATGGCTTTTCCTTCACTTCTGAAGAGCTGCAGTGGCAATTAAAATGACGGAAATAAAACATTTTAGTTACGTGGGAGACGGTCGGTCGTTTTACTCGTGCCGGGCTCGTCATCTATACTGTCTGCTATACATATATTATAGGCATTGTTCTCATCTAAATGTGTGATCTGGAAATAATGATGGTATACATCCACCCATGTCTATGGGGCCGTATTGTATGCATATAATTTCATAAATATTATATACTAGCTGTAACATCCGGCGTTGCCCGGGATAGTAACTGTCTCTGTTTCTCTCCCAGTCTCTGTCTGTCTCTTTCCCTGTGTCTGTCTCTCTGTCTCTTTCCCTGTCTCTTTCCCTGTATCTGTATCTATCCCTGTGTCTTTCTCTTTCCCTGTCTTTCTCTTTCCCTGTCTGTCTGTCTCTCTGTCTTTTTCCCTGTCTGTCTGTCTGTCTCTTTCCCTGTCTCTTTGTCTGTGTCTCTCTGCCTCTGTCTGTCTCTTTCCCTGGCTGCATTGTAACATGCCTGTCTCTCTCTCTTTGTCTGTCTCGGTTTGTCTCTTTCCCTGTCTATCTCTCTATCTCTTTCCCTGTCTCTCTGTCTCTTTCCCTGTCAGTCTACTTCCCTGTCTGTCTCTTTCCCTGTCTGTATCTATCTCCTTCCCTGTCCTTATGTCTGTCTCTTTCCCTGTCTGTCTCTTTCCCTGTTTGTCTCTTTCCCTGTCTATCTGTGTTTTCTCTGTTTCTTTGTATCGGTCTCTTTCCCTGTCTGTCTGTCTCTGTCTATTTGTCTGTCTCTATCTGTCTGTGTTTGTCTATCTCTGTCTGTCTTTTTCCCTGTCTGTCTCTGTCTGCCCTTTCCATATGTGTCTCTGTCTGTCTCTTTCCCTGTCTGTCTCTTTGTCTCTTTCTTTGTCTATGTCTGTCTGTTTCTGTCTGTCTGTCTCTTTCCCTGGCTGCATTATAACATGCCAACATTCCATTTAAGGGTGTGGCTGTGCATTCTTCTGAAGTTCTGGCTGTACTGTGGTTCCCAGCTCCATTGACTTTAATGGAGGCAGGTTTTTTTGGCAAATAACTGTAAAGCGCAGGGTTAAGATTGCTCCTCAAAACATAGTCTATGACGTTCCCTGAGTCAAATGGAGTGTCTGTGCAAAGTTTTGTGATTGTAAATACGACAGTGCAAATTCCTTTAGCGGACATACATACACACACACACACACACACACACACACACCTTTATATAATAGATATTTTTTTCATAATAGTATCTTGTTCAATCTGATGCTGAATTATAGAGACATTTTCCCCTAAACATATTTGTATAATATGATTCTGCCCAGAGTAAAGATGTTATTCCCAAAAGTCAGTTCCAAAGTTTCATCTACCTGTTCCTTCGTGGCAAGGAAATTAATGGAGTGAGCTAAGACATTAAAGGGAATCTGTCTCCAGGTTTTTGCAACCGTATTTGAGAGCAGTATAATGTAGAAAAAGAGATCCTGAATCCAAGTGATTTATCACTTAGATTACTGGGTACAGCAGTCGTGACACAATCAGAGTTTTTAGATGTAGCAGAGCTCAGAAAGCTAACCCTGCCCACACCACAGCTCTCTGTGTACATCGCTATTGATAGTGAGCTGCTTATAACAGAACGGGGCATGCTCAGACTAGAGGTCATGTGCACTGTAGTCCTAGCAGTGATTATCTACTGCTGATAAAGCCTTAATTGTGTGGAAATAACAACACACAGCCTAATAACTCACAATTCTCTGAATTCAGTGTTTTATCTCCTACATTATGCTGTCTTCAGATTACATAGCAAAAACCTGCTGACAGATTCCCTTTAAGGCTAGAATGATTGTCCCTTCTCCCAGCCAAAGCTGCAAATCCATTGTCAAGTTAAACTAGAAAGCAAAGTTCCCATATAATCTGGATATTCCTCATTAGGATCCCTTTAATCAGAACAGTCATTGAATGGGATTTACCTAATTGATAACTGATTTTCTAAACGTTAAGGCTGGGTGCACACAGTGAGTTTTTATCGCTTTTTTGATGCGTTTTTGAGTGCAGTTTTGTCAAAAAACTGGAAGCAAATCCTGATGCCAGCAAAGTCAATGAGAATCCTGAAATCTCGTACACATATTGAGTATTTTCTGCTTGCAGATTTGGTGCAGAAATAATCTGCAGCATATCAATTCTTTTTTGCAATGTTTTTTCACCCATTGAATTCAATTGAAAAATGAAAAACGCAGTAAAAACGCACATTTTTGAGCTGCGTTTTACCTGCCAAGAGATGCAGAAATGGTGCAGAAATTTCTGCAATCAAATACTCAACTTGTGCACTGATTCTTAGGGCGGCTTTGCACGTTGCAACATCGCACATGCGATGTCGGTGGGGTCAAATCGAAAGTGACGCACATCCGGCGTCACTTTCGACATCGTTGTGTGTAAATGCTAGATGATACGATTTACGAGCGCAAAAGCGTCGTTATCGTATCATCACTGCAGGCTCCGACTTTTAAATAATTATGCTGCCGCGACAGGTACGATGTTGTTCCCCGTTCCTGCGGCAGCACACATCGCTGTGTGTAACGCCGCAGGAGCGAGGAACATCACCTTACCTGCCGCCGGCGGCTATGCGGAAGGAAGGAGGTGGGCGGGATCTTTACATTCTGCTCATCTCCGCCCCTCCGCCGCTATTGGCCTAGGAAGGAGGCGGGTCGCCGGCCAGAGCGACGGTCGCAGGGCAGGTGAGTGCATGTGAAGCTGGCGTAGCGATAATTTTCGCTACGCCAGCAATCACAAGATATCGCATGTGCGATGGGGGCGGGGACTATCGCGTGCGACATCGCAGCATCGGCTTGCGATGTCACAACGTGCAAAGCCCGCCTTTCAGTTTCATTACGGGAATAAATCAGTAGGGAGTGAGGATGAGCATGACACCACCCGCAATCACACAAGGTTTTTCTGACGCACCCCAGGGCTTTGGGGTACTCGTCCCGGGCGGTATATTACTGGGACAGTTCACTGGGTGGCCGTTGCCCAGTTCCGTGACCCTGGCCGTCGCTTAAAAAAGGAATTTGTACAAGGGAAAAACAAATAACAACAAAGAGTTTTTCGTGACGCCACTTGCGGTATGCGGCTAGATAGGGAAAGCCGTCTCTGCAAAGTCTCTCACTGCTGGGGCTGGTGGTATTAGACAGCTTAGGTGTGATGGCTCTCTGCGAGTAGAGCTAGGCCCCAGAGGAGGATGATGGTGGTTGTAGTCGCCGGTAACTAATGGGAACGAGGCGAGAGCTCCAGTTCAGGTGTTTTACTCACTGGTAGGAGATTGCCCGAGAGGGTACTGAGTCACTGCTGGTAAGTCTCTGGTTATCCGGTGCAAGATACAGGTGGTTACCGGTGTCAGTGTAAATGTCCTGTTTGTCCTCGTTGTCCAGTGATCAGCAGAAGGAAGCTGCCCCAGGCTCCACAATGGAAAGATAAGCTGTGTCTCGTCCCACCAGCAATGGTGCTCTCCTGCACCCAGTCTGGTCTCATGGGACGTCCCTCCAGAAAGCTCTCTATGTGTCATGGCTACCTCCTTTTATACCCCATGCGGCACCTGCCCCCTAGTGGTTGTTCTGGTGACTGGGAAGTCCCATACTACTGGATGGCTAACTCTCCCTGCCCACCCCAGTCCACCCTCCCTGTGGGGAAGGCACCTAACTGCATGTGAAACGTGTCTGGTGTGAGCACCGGAAAACCACCTTTCACTTACCCCAGATAGATACTTCTCCTTAACTCAGTTTCAGTACCCTGTGGCAACCATTGACTCAGGGGCGCCACATTTCTCGTATATCAATCCCTTGGCTTGTTATCATATTTTGCTTTTATAAGACCTCTATTATTTTTTTGAATGGCAGTGAAGGAAATCTGAAGTCTTTATTTCCCTCACATTCATGTTCTATATTAACCATAAATTAAAAAAAAAAAAAAAGAATCCTCTTTTGATCAGGAATCTTAAGTAATGAGAATAGCTATTTGGTGGAGCCGGTGCCAAGTCTCACATCCTTCCTGGCCATGTTCATTCTTTCATCTCTTCCCTTGTCACTAATCATTTTGGGCTCCATTTAATCCATTCACATTATAGTAGTTGATTCTTTTAATTTTTACTTCACTGCTTTCTTTGCAATTGTCTGGATCCGCAGGGACACATTACAGCCGAGCAGCGATCATATTAAACTATGTTTTCCGGTTTTATATCATTGTAACTTAATCACTGTATAAATGAAAACTTCCACAACTTCCTGACGTAGTTTCTGCATTAGTTACTGATATTTAGAATATTTATATGCCCAGCACATATTTTAATATAAACGAGCCCATTAAAGTGGTTGTCTCATGTTTGCTTTTCAGGAGTTCATCGCTCGCCTGCTGCCCGGCGTTCAGCTAGATAAGGGGCGGTGGACTCTTAAAGATTGACAGTTTGGGCCAGCAGCATGGCTAAGCCACTGAACAAAAGGGCTTTCTACTGCTGCAAGCAGAGGTCGCTTTCCTTCTGCAGCAGTGAAGGAGAACAGGCACCTGTGATCCAGCGAGCTTTTGAGCAGCACTTGCAAACCATTTAGCAAAGAGCTTGTATGTGTACACTCCTTGTCATGAGGGTACCATGACGGAGTGTGGTCCCCTCTATTTCAGGTGTCAGGAGGTTGCAGCATATGGCTACAGTCACACTTGCACAGGTTAAAACTGCTGGTGGTGCAGATTCTCCTGGGTCTGGTGCTGTAAGGGTTAAGTATTTCTTCTGGTTTGAAAAGCCAGGCCTCACCTGTTTTGAATTCACCATTTACTTCTCATATAAATTTTCCCCTCTCAGCTCAAGGAGTTTCCAGTGATAGCTCTGCTTCAATATTGAACCTGTGCTGCAAGGGTTAAGCAGATGGTCTGGTCTCCTAACTCTGGATGTGAAGCATTACCTCAGCTGCTCTGATTTTCCCACTCACCTTTGCTATAAACACTCTCCTCTCAGCTCAGGGAGTTGCCAGTGATATCTTCACTATATCTAGCCTCAGGAGTAGACTTATGAGCTGTGGACTAAGAAGTCATTTGTGGAGCTGTAGAAGGAGATTGCTGCGTGGAAGTTATTTGGTGTTTTCCCTTCCTTTAAATGATTTTTCAGTTTGCGTCACTTATCTTTTCCCTTTACTTCTTCATGTAGTTTGGTGTGCCTTGTACAATTCCTGTTTATTTCTGTCTTATCCCCTCTGTTACTTTAATCTGGAGTGGGACTAGTGTTCCCGCTGCCGTGCGCACTAGACATGGTTGTGTTCAGGGAAAGATAGGGATAGGAACATGATCGCCACATGGGGTGAAAGAACCCGTCTAGGGACATCATGGAGCTCAAGGTTGCTCAGGTTAAGTGTCAGGGATTGTCCCTCCCTATCCTTTCCTAGAGGCAGTGTATCCCTTCTCCCATCTCGCCTTGCACTGACCAGCTCCTTTGGTGCAGCGGAACAACCAGAAGCTGCCCTGGAGTGGTACCTGGTGCCTATCGTCAGCCAAGTCCAACCTCACCATCAGAGGCTCTGGTGAGGACTAGGTAGACACTTAGGGGTACTTTGCACGTTGCAACATCGGTACTGCGATATCGTTGGGGTCAAATCGAAAGTGATGTACATCCGGCACCGGTAACGACGTCGCAACGTGTAAAGCCTAGGAGAGAAGCTGAATGAGCGTGAAAAAGTCAAAAATCGGTGATCTGTGTCACGTCGTTCATTTTCATAATGTCGGTGCGTCCGCAGGTACGATGTTGTTTGTCGTTCCTGCAGCTCCACACATCGCTGTGTGTGAAGCCGCAGGAGCGACAAACATCTCCTTACCTGCGCCCGCCGGCAATGCGGAAGGAAGAAGGTGGGCGGGATGTTTACATGCCGCTAATCTCCGCCCCTCTGCTTCTATTGGCCGGCCGATTAGTGACGTCGCAGTGACGCCGAACGCACCGCCTCCTTGAAGGAGGGATTCTTCGGCAGTCACAGCGACGTCGCCGACTAGGTAAGTGTGTGTGAAGCTGCCGTTGCGATAATGTTCGCTACGGTAGCTATCACAAGATATCGCATGTGTGACGGGGGCGGGTACTATCGCGCTCGGCATCACTATCATCGGCTAGCGATGTCGCAGCGTGCAAAGTACCCCTTAGTCACATCCCTTTCAAAGTAAGCATGGTTCTGTGAACAGCGGGCCTACGTTCCCCTCTACCCTCTATCTTGTACCTACCGTGACACTCCTTGTCTAGGAAACCGGTCAATCCAGGGGTGGCCAGCATGCTAGGCAATGGGCTGTAAACTATAAAAATTCCTCCAATCTTGAGAACTTAACATTTCTAACAATGGGTAAATTCCTTGTTTTCACCATTTATGAACGTGAGGCAACCCCTTCATTTTCTACATAGCCCAATAGTGTATCCGTTCTCAGTAGTAGATGACTTTGCATTTATTGGAAGTTATTTCCTAAGTGCAGGTTTTCTATAGAATTAATATTCTAGTCCCGTCTTCAGAATTCCTAGGCAGCTCATTTAGCTTACGGAAGAAGCATCTTCCAAGACACCAGGGTGAACGTCAGAAAGTATAAGCTGGAGGCAGGGTCTGGACTCTGTTGTCTGATGTTATCAGCTAGCGAGCACATCTTAAGGTTGGTATTTGATATGCAGAGCAGCAGCCGGGTTACATGTATAAATCAAGTGTAGCCAGCAGACATCTGAGCTGAATATAGTCCAGAAAGTTATTATCATAAGGAAAACTTCAGGAACTTTCATATTACATTTACCATTTAATATGGGACTAAAGCTGGTGTCACACTAAACGACAGCGACAACGACGTCGCTGTTACGTCACCATTTTCGGTGACGTAACAGCGACCTTGTAAGTCGCTGTTATGATCGCTGCTTAGCTGTCAAACACAGCAGAAGCAGCGATCATAAGGTCGCTGTGCTACATGTGCAGAGAGCAGGGAGCCGCGCTTAGCGCTGGCTCCTTGCTCTCCTGCAGCACACATTGGGTTAATTAACCCGATGTGTGCTGCAGCTACATGTCACAGTTCAGAGAGCAGGGAGCCGCGCTTAGCGCTGGCTCCTTGCTCTCCTGCAGCACACATCGGGTTAATTAACCCGATGTGTGCTGCATCTACATGTCACAGTTCAGAGAGCAGGGAGCCGCGCTTAGCGCTGGCTCCTTGCTCTCCTTGCTACAGTATGCATCGGGTTAATTACCCGATGCATACTGCAGCCACATGTCACAGTGCAGGAGCCGGCGCTGGCAGCAAGAGCGGAGGCTGGTAACCAGCGTAAACATCGGGTAACCAGGGAAAGTGCTTCCCTTGGTTACCCGATGTTTACGCTGGTTACAGCTTACCGCAGCTGCCAGTGCCGGCTCCTGATCGCTTCATTTCGTCGCTCTCTCGCTGTCACACACAGCGATGTGTGTGTCACAGCGGGAGAGTGACGACCAAAAAATGAAGCTGGACATTCAGCAACGACCGGCGACCTCACAGCAGGGGCCAGGTCGTTGCTGGATGTCACACACAGCGACAGCGACGGGACGTCGCTGCAACGTCACAGAAAATGGTGACGTAGCAGCGACGTCGTTGTCGTCGTCGTTATGTGTGACACCAGCTTAAGAAGGAATATTTGTGAAGCACAAAGAAAATGTATGAAGATGTACAGCATGACGAGTATATTAGCTCCTTTTTTTGCACTGGGTTACCATATTGGAGTAATAGCAATAGCCGCAGCTTTTATTGGAGGCACTGTGTTAAGCAGACAGCAGTGTTAGTGTACTTTCACACTTGCGTTCAGCGGAGTCTGTCACTATGGAGAATAGCGCAGTCCGTTAACACACTGCGCTATTCTCCATAGACTTGTATGGACAACGCACTGTAACGCAAGTGTCAGCGTTGCATCCGCTGGACGACGCAGCGTCGTTATTTTGACGCTGCGTCGGGCGGAAGAAACGCAGCATGTAACTTTTTTTGAGCAGCGCAATCCGTAGGATTTCACTGCTCATGCTCTTTTTTTTTTTTTAACCACAAAGTTTATTTTGTCTCTCGGTGGCCGAACGTTCAGCTGAGCGCCCGCCCGCCGGCATGTGAGAGCGCTCAACTGATCGCCCGCCCGCCGGCATGTGAGAGCGCTCAGCTGATCGCCCGCCCGCCGGCATGTGAGAGCGCTCAACTGATCGCCCGCCCGCCGGCATGTGAGAGCGCTCAGCTGATCGCCCGCCCGCCGGCATGTGAGAGCGCTCAGCTGATCGCCCGGCTCCCGGCATGTGAGAGCGCTCAGCTGATCGCCCGGCCGCCGGCATGTGAGAGCGCTCAACTGATCGCCCGCCCGCCGGCATGTGAGAGAGCTCAGCTGATCGCCCGCCCGCCGGCATGTGAGAGCGCTCAGCTGATCGATCGCCCGCCCGCCGGCATGTGAGAGCGCTCAGCTGATCGACCGCCCGCCGGCATGTGAGAGCGCTCAGCTGATCGCCCGGCTGCCGGCATGTAAGAGCGCTCAGCTGATCGTCCGGCCGCCGGCATGTGAGAGCGCTCAGCTGATCGCCCGGCCGCCGGCATGTGAGAGCGCTCAGCTGATCGTCCGGCCGCCGGCATGTGAGAGCGCTCAGCTGATCGCCCGGCCGCTGGCATGTGAGAGCGCTCAGCTGATCGACCGGCTGCCGGCATGTAAGAGCGCTCAGGTGATCGTCCGGCCGCCGGCTATTGAGAGCGATCAGCTGATCGTTCACAATACTCTGCTGCTGGTAAAACTGTAAAGAAGAAAAAAAAATAAAAAAAATAAAAAGCTTCCGTTGTTTTGTACGATCCGTAGCATCCGTTGTGCCACTCTATGCAACGCATCCGTTGCATCCGTCACACAACGCAATGCTACGGAAGCCGTCCAACGCAAGTGTGAAAGTAGCCTTAATAATCATAGTTTGTTTTTCTGCATGTATTCCCTCTCTGTACTGCAGTATGTGACCTCTCAGTTCTCGTTAGTGTCACTTCTCTCCTTAAATCCTTGATTTTGTGATGATGAAGACAAGAGTTGCTGTATCTTCAAAGTAAAAGAGTTTGTTTTTCCACAATGACTGTCACGGTTGCCAGGTGTAGCAAGGGTGGTGGGGTGCGTTCAGACCTACGTGCGTCTGATGTACAACAAAAACACAAGAAAGGGGGGCACTGGGGAGACAAAAACAACGGGAGGCCCTGGGACTAGTGAGAGGGGTTGGTGCACACCTCCTATCCTCACCTGAAGCTGTCCCTCCTCTCCTCACCAGTTATACAGTGTCCACAACTGTCGCCGAACAGGAACCTGAGATCCTCGGAAGATCCTGTAGTAACCCTGACTAGGGAGGGGCAGGTGGGGTACACTAGACCTCACTGCTGCACTAACAATACTCCAGGTAAAGGCCACTTTACACACAGAGATAAATCTTTGGCAGATCTGTGGTTGCAGTGAAATCATGGACATATTGTTCCATTTGTACACGGCCACAAACCTGGCACTGATTGTCCACAATTTCACTGCAACCACAGATCTGCCACAGATTCATCTCTGTATGTAAAGTGTCCTTAAGTAAAGACAAACGGAGAAAAAACAACCAAAGGATATAGCCTGAGCACAGGAAACTTAAACTACAGAACCTTCCTCCAAGGCGGCCAAAGACCAAATTACTGTGTATCTTCAGCAGGGATTGTTGGGGTACACCACTATTTTAAGCTTAAGGGCATGACTACAAAGTGAGTGCAGCTGAAAACACTCAGCAAGGAACTGCTTGGAAAGGCTGCAAGAGAAAAACGGACACGTAACTGTGGCGCCCTGGGCTAGCCAGGTCGTCACAGATAACATACAAACACCCCCACCCCCATTAGACAGTGACAGCAGCCAAACAAATCCCTTGTTGCCTCCCTCCAGTGTCTGATATCCACACCAGGTGGGGCGGAGCCAAGCGGTTGTCCCCACCCACCGAGGAGTTCACAGGCCTGGAGGCGGGAAAAGTGACAGATAGAGTTGGGAGTTTGAAGTGAGAGGAGTAAACACTTGAGTGTCTGGGTTTGTGGCCCAGGCACTGACAGCAAGGTTGGCAGACGGTGGTGGCCGTCTGCAGGAGTGGTGAAGCAACGCGGAACCGTAGAACCGGGGTGGGGCGTTGGCCCGCCGGTACCGACCGGGGAGCAAAGTGAAGCCAGCACACACAGGCAGGGCCATCGGACCCTGACCAGGCTTGGAGCCGCCGACAATAGTCAAATCTGAATGTGACCGGAACCCCAGGGGTTTCCTAACAACCAAAGACCAGATAGAAGGCAACCGCCCACACCGTGAGGGTATACAGCTACCGCCTAAGGCTAGAGACCCAAGGGCCAGCGCCTGCGGGCAAACGGGCTCCTCCGGCATCCATCCACCGGGAGTGGACTACCGTTGGGGATCCATAGTAGTCAACTAAGAACATCAAGTTGCAGGGAAAGACAGCCGCCATCACCTGTCCGGGGAGAGACACTGCAGCCGGCTGCGGGACCCGTCCATCCAGCTGTTTGGTTTACCGAGGACTTTGTGCATGTCTTACTGAGTGAGTACACCCGTGCCATCCGGCACCGCGCCGCGCTGTCCCTGCAACCCTGCACCTCACCAATCCAGCCTCCCCATCACATCACCGGGCCCCGGGACCACCAACCCCTACCCACGGAGGGGGAAAACAACATCCCAGCTGCTCCCTACCATCGCTCCCGGGATCCCGTCACCAGCAGCGGTGGTGCCCATCTTCACCACGACCCGTGGGTGGCGTTACAGACTAAGGGGCACTTTGCACACTGCGACATCGCAGGTGCGATATCGGTGGGGTCAAATTGAAAGTGACGCACATCCGGCATCGCATGCGACATCGCAGTGTGTAAAGCCTGGATGATACGATTAACGAGCGCAAAAGCGTCGTAATCGTATCATCGGTACAGCGTCGGCGTAATCCATAATTACGCTGACGCAATGGTCCGATGTTGTTCCTCGCTCCTGCGGCAGCACACATCGCTGTGTGTGAAGTCGCAGGAGCGAGGAACATCTCCTACCGGCCTCACTGCGGCTTCCGTAGGATATGCGGAAGGAAGGAGGTGGGCAGGATGTTTACATCCTGCTCATCTCCGCCCCTCCGCTCTGATTGGCCGCCTACCGTGTGACGTCACAGTGACGCCGCACGACCCGCCCCCTTAACAAGGAGGCGGGTCGCCGGCCACAGGGACGTCGCACGGCAGGTGAGTGTGTGTGTGAAGCTGGCGTAGCGATAACTTTCGCTACGCCAGCTATCACCACATATCGCTGCTGCGACGGGGGCGGGGACTATCGCACTCGACATCGCAGCATCGGCCTGCGATGTCGTAGTGTGCAAAGCCCGCCTAAATCCCCCAAACCAACCACCCCTTTCACTCACGGGCGAGGAGCGCCGCTCGAGTCCCCGGATCCGGCCCACCGCTCGAGCCACCGAGCAACAGTAGCCGCAGCAGCGCCGGACCCGAGCGTTGGTGAGCGACCAGCAGCGGCGGCGCCTTCCCCGCCCGCGACATAACCACTTCAGTGCCAAGAGAAACGAAACCAATTTAAATGTAGAGAGCCAGATGAGAGGCTCCAGTCCAAAGGCTGTCAGTGACTGGTCTCTACATGCAGGGAGACAAACGTGACAATGACATGCTGAATGATCCTGCTGAAAGCTAAAATCTGCAACATGCCATAATATTGCATAAAGCTTCTACTGTATCGTTGTAGCAGAGCTAGTGTTAGAAGAGGAGGGGGCCATCAGAGCAATTGTCTAGAGCCCACATCCCCAAAAGGCCATCCCCTTCTACTAGAGCCTGCACAGCTGCAGTTTCGTTGGGTTGGTTAGCCTGTGTGTCAACTGTCTTCACAATCCTGAAATTTGACTGATAATGCTATTTATGCATTATTAGTACTGTTTCCAAGGATTGAACAGTAGAATGACCCTCATGGCCACATGAGCAAAGCCTCTTCACACTGAGGAGGAGACAGACTAGTGAACACACTCTAGGTCCCTGTGAATATAGTATAGATGATGTGTACATAGTTTAGATTGTCTGTATATAGTATAGACTGTGTATATACACAATATATGGCGTATAAACATGTTAGCATTTGTGGCTCCATTTTTAATTTTGACCAAGGCCACATTTTGGCCAAAAACCGGACTTGGATATAGATGTTTGATTTCAAATGTACAAATGTGGATACATGTGCTTCAGTGTATCCTCTGCTAGAAGCATGACTTCCAGGAGAACATATATCCATTTATACAGTAAGTTGGCGTTTGTATGATATTGCATGGCAGCTGTGTGGGTCATTACTTTTTTGTGGAGGCTCCATGTTTATCACTTTTTGGTTTCATGGTCAACTCAAACAAGAAGCTGTGAAGATACCTACAGAGGGGAAAATACCCAATATATATTATTTAGAGCCATCAAATATTTATTTTTCTTGGTTAGTCTTAGGATACTTTGTAGCCACCTTAAGTTCCACCATTCATATGCAACCCCAGGAAATTATACACATGGTCAAACCCATTGGATGCTTGATGGCCAAACAGTGGCTCAACCATCAGATATCTCTCTGGACCTATCCATGAAAATGCTCACATTGACTGGTGAAAGTTGACTCGCCCACCCCAGGGCTATGGGACACTCGGTGCCGGGCCGGACTAGTCCGGTGGTAGTCAGTGGTGGCTGGGCCCGGCTCCGTGGCCCTGGTGGGTGTCAGTTGAATATGTGGCTGATGAGTTGAAGTTAATGTTCGTGACGCCACCTGTGGTATGCGGCTATTAAGCCGCCGCTGCTATGGGAGAACTCCGGGGTGATGTTATGGCAGCTATGATGTTACTGCTCCCCACAGGTGGAGCGATGCCCCGGGATACAGTTGGTGCCCGTGAAAGTCTATGGTGTTGTGTGGCTAACACGGTGCAGGGCCGACAGGCGAGGAAAGAACCAGGCACAAACAACAGTCTCTTTACCTTCTCCTCTTTTACTCTGGGAACAGTCCAGTCCTGGGAGACCGTTACAGGTGGTGATGGGGATCCGGTCGGCCTGGAAGTACTTGGGATGATCTTTCTGGCCAGCTGAGTATGAGGCCTACTCCTGTACTTTGCTTTGTGATGATAGGACCCTGCTTCTCTGAATCCAGCAATGGCCCTCTTTGCTGCTGGGACCGATGGCACGTCCCTTCTTTCTGTAGGTGGCTGCGCAGACCCTCTCTCTGGTGCTTCTCCGCTGGAGTCCACACCGGCCCTGATGCTGCAGCTGTACCTTGGATGTTTCTGGGCCAGGGGCTTGCAGCTCTCCTGCCCTTCGGACTCGGCTACCAGGGACGGATTTTATACCCTGGCAACCACAGACTCCGATGTCTGAGTCTCTCTGCTGCCTCTCAGCTATTCCTGCTTCTCTGGGCCAAGCTGCTCCTGCTCTAGGCCCCAGATTCACAGGACAGCTCACTCTGCGTCTGTTCACTTTCACTACTCCCTTCAGACTGACTCCACTTCCTCCCTCTGGTCAGGTAGAGGAAGGCTCCCTGGAATTCCAGGTTCAGAGCTCCCCCTGCTGGCCGGAGGGAGAACTGTGTTGGGTGTTAAACCTGCTGGCCAATGGATCTCCCAATTACCTCCAGGCTCAGCATTAACCCTTTGAGAGGGCAATGCTGTTGTGGCGACCAGGTCCTAGGGCGCCACACTCCCCCTTAGTTAAATTCAGTACTCCCGGACTGTGGAAACAAAACATAACATGTCATACATTTCATCCCAATATGGGAGGCACATTCTCTTTAACGTTACAAATTCAAACAGTACTATAAGAGTCCAGTGTGGCTCCCTGCCGGGTGTCCATTACACTGCTCCATGGGGGACCCGCCGCGATAAAACCCCCAACGTAGGCTCTGGGCGTGCGTCAGAGCATTGATGACCCCACTCTATGCACGCCGGACGGGTTTTTCTTCAGGGGTGTTGAGCACACTGGTGCTAACTATAAACAATTTAGGTGTTGACCACCCATAGTCCAGTGGCCCAATTGTCCAATTTCGCAATCACAAAAAAAAACATTTTGTACACGACATTACAGACTTTTCACATAACTATTTACATTCTAATAAATACTCTTTCTTTATATAGTTGATTCCCTATACCTTAGAGGGGGTTGTCCCCGAGTGCTGCGTTGAGACCTGCGTAGCTCTGGTGTTTGTCCCTGACTACTTAGTGTGTCTCCTATCTCAGCACTACCGGTAGGCCTAACCCCAATAGGTATGCATGATGATTGCCTATGTGGTCTAGGAGTCGCCAAGGGTATGACAGGTTCACCACTGACAGGGGGTTGATCCTCCTGTTCCACTGCTGGCGTGTCACCGCGTGTCGGGGCGGACGGTTCTTTGGGTGGATCCGGAACCTGTTCTGTTTCTGGCTCGACCAACTGTGGGAACGTCAGGACCGGTACCACTACGGCACCATTTATGCGGGTCCAAGTCTTGGGGAATTTGCCGAGGATCGTTTGTATCATCTCTTCCCCTTCTTCTCGAACTTCCTCCACTTCCCTTTGAACTTTGCACCGCTCAGGGCACGTCTTCAGGCGGTCTCTGGATATTGCTTGACAAGTCTTGCCTTCGTCCTTGCTTATGAGGCACACCTTACTGTTGTCAAAGTTGGAGGGGATAATGGTGTAGGGCTCGTTCTCCACTGATCATCCAATTTATGCGTCCTCCGCTTCTTCTTGAGGACTTGTTCTCCAGGTGCTAAGGGAGTTGCTGGGGCCGTTTGATTGTACTGCTGCTCTTGTCTTGTTCTGGCTTGAGACAGGCTCCTCTCTACGCATTCCTGGACCTTACGGTACTGCTGCTGCCGTTCTGTATCCCAATCCTCTATTTCTTGAACCGCCTCAGGCGACACAGTCCCCATCTCAAAGTCTACAGGCAACCTGCCAGGTCTGGCTCGCATCAGGTAAGCGGGGCTGCAGTTGGTCGAATTTACTGGGATATGGTTGTACAGGTCGACCAGATCTGGCAGCTTCTCTGGCCATTGGTTCCTTTCTTCCAGAGGTAGAGTCTTCAGCATATCAATAACCACATGGTTCATTTTCTCGCACAGTCCATTGGTTTGGGGGTGGTACGGTGTTGTTCTGATTTTCTTACAACCGTACATGTTACAAAACTCTTGGAACACCTCCGCCTCGAACGCAGGGCCTTGATCGGTCAGTACCCTTTCCGGATAACCGTGAGGCCGGCAAAAGGATGCCTGGAACGCTTTAGCTGCTGTTCTGGCTGTCTGGTCCTTCACAGGCACTACTACCAGGAAACGAGAGTAATGGTCCACAATTGTGAGGGCGTACACATAGCCTGACCGGCTTGGTGTTAACTTCACGTGGTCCAGGGCCACCAACTCCAGGGGCTGCTTCGTAACAATTGGCTGTAGGGGAGACCTTTGGCTGGCATCATCCTTCCGCCTCAGGTTACACGGGCCACAGTCTCGGCACCACTTCTCGATCACCTTTCTCATGTGCACCCAATAGAACCGATCACGGAGTAGGGCCTCCAACTTCTTCCACCCAAAGTGGCCTGCGTTATCATGATAAGCTGCTAGGACCATTGGAGCATCCCTCTGCGGAACCACGATCTGCCAGACAAGTTCATTTGTTCGCCAGTTGACGTGTCTCTTGCAGAGCTTGCCTTGGTAGGTGAACAGTCGTCCCCTCTCTTTCCACAACTGCTGGGCTTCTTCTGGAGCATCTGGACCAAGATGAGTCTCAGCTTGTGCTAGCTTTTCTTTGACCAATCGCACCGCCGGGTCACCGTTCTGTGTCTCTTCCCAATTATGGTGGAGTAATGGGTTAACCGGGACCTCGTGTTGGCTCGAGCGCTTCACTCCCACAGCATGCTCACACTGGGAAACGCCCTGATGATGGAAAGCCGGTAACTCTATCTCTTCGAGTTCATCCAGGTCTTCTCCAGATTCGGGTAAGTGAGGCATTCTGGACAGCGCATCAGCATTGTTATTCTTCTTGCCAGCCCGGTACTTGATGGTAAAGTCAAAATTAGACAGCCGGGCCATCCATCGCTGTTCCAACGCCCCTAACTTGGCTGTTGCCAGGTGTGTCAATGGATTGTTGTCCGTGAAGATGGTGAACTTGGCCGACGCCAGATAGTGTTTGAAGCGTTCAGTCACTGCCCAAACAATAGCGAGGAACTCCAGCTTGAAGGAACTGTAATTTTCTGGATTCCTTTCTGTGGGCCGAAGCTTCCTACTGGCGTACGCTATCACCTTCTCCCTGCCTCCCTGCACCTGGGACAAAACGGCTCCCAGGCCCACGTTGCTGGCGTCTGTATACAGTACAAACGGCTGGCTGTAGTCAGGGTAGGCCAGAATTTCTTCTCCCGTGAGAGCCCCTTTCAGCTGGACAAAGGAGGTTTCTAGTTGGCTGCTCCATTCAAATGGAGGGCTCTGCTTCTTAGCCTGCTTTGGTTGGCCCACCAGGAGATCTTGAAGGGGCGCTGCTATCTTGGTGAAACCATCAATGAACCTTCGGTAGTAGCCCACCAGCCCAAGGAACTGCCGCACCTCCTTTACCGTGGTGGGTCTTGGCCAGTCCTTGATTACGGTGACTTTCTCCGGATCAGGTGCCACACCTTCTGCGCTGACCACATGACCCAGGTACTGTACCTTTGGCTTCAAGAGGTGACACTTGGACGGCTTGATCTTCAGGCCATATTTTGACAAAGACTCGAACACTTCTGCTAAGTGCTTCAGGTGGTCTTCATAAGTCTTGGAGTAGACTATGACGTCATCCAGGTACAACAGCACGGTTTCGAAGTTGTGGTGGCCCAAGCAGCACTCCATCAACCGTTGGAATGTCCCTGGGGCGTTGCAGAGCCCGAATGGCATGCAGTTGAACTCGCAGAGGCCCATCGGCGTCGTGAATGCAGTCTTCTCCTTGTCCGCCTCTGCCACGGGAACCTGCCAATACCCACTGGTGAGATCCAAGGTGGAGAAATAGTTAGCTGACTTTAAAGCTGTTAGTGACTCCTCTATTCTGGGTAGGGGATAAGCATCTTTATGTGTAATGCGGTTAATTTGCCTGTAATCTACACACATTCTCATTGTACCATCCTTTTTCTTTACGAGCACTAGTGGAGCTGCCCAGGGGCTACAACTATCTCTGATAACCCCAGCCTCCTTCATTTCCCGTAACATTTCTTTGGCACGCTGATACTGTGCGGGGGGTACAGGGCGGTATCTCTCTTTAACGGGGGGATGATCACCCGTGGGGATTTGATGTTTAACCCCTTTCACCTGCCCAAAATCTAGGGGGTGTTTGCTGAAGACCCGCTCGTACTCCTGTACCACCCGGTAAACCCCATTCTTTTGGTGTGAGGGGGTGGAGTCGGTGCCCACATGTAAGTTTTGGCACCAGTCTTCCAGCTGCCCCTTGGAGCCCTTGTCTTCCGCCTGGTCGGACGGGATCAAGGGTTCCACTGCTTTGATGGTGTTGTTGCCGACAGTGTACAGTTTTGCTACAGTGGCGTACCGGGGCAATTTGGCTTCCTCCTCCCCACAATTCAGGACACGGATGGGCACTCTCCCCTTGCGGACGTCTGCTACCCCTCTGGCTATCAGGACTCCAGGCCTACTGTCTGAATACACCGGTTCTACCAAGGCATGGTAATCCTGACCCTTGAGGCCTATTGCTGCCCGACACCATATCAACATTTCACTTCTTGGGGGTATTGCAATGGGTAGGGGGTCACTTACCCTCACACTGCCAATTTCTCCTCCGGCCAGCTCCACCTGCTGCCTCCTCATCAGGGCTCTGATCTCCCTCTGTAGGGCACGCTGCTGCCCGGAGCTGGCAGTTTCAGACGCCTGCTGCAACAAAATTATCACTTCGGCAATACAATTTTCTATCACATTTGTACCAATGGTTACCAGCGGGTCAGATTCTTTGCGATCAATATCTACAATTATCATCCCCTGACATGGCAATTCCACCCGCCCCACTTTAATGGTTACTTCTTTATACCCAATTTGAGGTAAGGGCTGACCATTACTGGCCACAATTGTTAAATCATCATCTGGGCCATGGTCAATGTCTGAATCAGCCCAATATCTTTTGTACAGTTTATAGGGGATGGTCGTTACCTGGGACCCAGTATCCAGGAGGGCATTCAAAGGGATCCCATCCAGCACAATAGGAAGGACCGGTCGTCCTCCCACATACTTGCTGCGGCTGGGGGTTGAGCCGGGCTTCCTTACACCTGGGGGTCGGCTCCTGGCCCCAGGCTCGGCCCATTTAAAGGACAGTATCGTGCAATGTGGCCCGCCTGGCTGCAGCGGCGGCAGATCGGTTGTCCCGTTGAATCATACCGGTCTGTGTCTCTGCCTCGGGTCGGCGGAACCCTCCTCTGTCGCATCCATGGGACGTCATCTGGGCTGGAGGCCAACTCGATTTTTGCAGGCGATGGGGTCACTTGTAGGGACTGCACGATCTTGGCAAGGGCAGCTACAGTCTTGGTCAGCTCCTGGAACTGCTGTCTGAGCTCTGCAGTGGGATCCTTATCCAGGGACTGCGCCTCAGCCCCTGCAGTGGCTCGTGTTGCAGGCACCACCCCGGGGTACGTGATAGCAAGAGGCCGGAGGGGCACTGGGTCATTCGGTGTAGATTCTCTCAGTACCCGGATGGCCTGGTCCTTAAACTTTGCAAAGTCCAGAGCAGGGTTCTGCAGGACCATGATACGCAGCTGAGTCCTGTGGGCATCTGACAGGAGCCCCTCTATGAACTGCTCAGTTAGGAGTTTGTGTTCTTCACGTACACTCTCTGGGTCCACTTGTTTAACCGCTTTCAGGGCCTCCTGCAGGTTTAAGGCATAGTCCCTTATGCTGTCTGTGGGCCGCTGCTTGCACCCAAAGAATCTCATCTTTATCTCTGCTGCGGTGCGGGTGTCAAAAGTACTCTTTAGCTTGGCCAGTATCTGGGTTACTGTCCCTTTATCTGTATCAGGCCAGGACTTCACTTCACGCTGGGCTGCGCCGGCTAGCTGTCCCATTAATATGCCCACCTTCTGGCTCTCAGTCAGCGGATACACCCGGAATAAGCTGTGCAGGCTTTCTCTGAAGTCGCTCAAGGTATGGGACTCCCCGGAATACTGCGGCAGCCATTCTGCGCCCGGTATGTACGGCATGGTGATCGGCATTACCGGCGCTACAGCGGGGGATGGGGCGACGGCGACAGGGATCGCTTCGGCGGGCGCTGCGGCGTCTCGGGCTATGGCAGCCACCTGCCCTCCCTCTGCGTCGGACATCTTCCTCCCCCTTAGTGAACCTTACCAGGCTCCGTTCACTTTTCAAATTTCCTTCCGGGTCGCGCGGGGTTAACAGCGCTCTGCTCTGATGGCGCGCTCCCTTCGCGCTCTTTGTCAGGCACGCCCCCCTTCTTCCTGCGCTCAGTGAGGATAATGGCGGCGGCAGTTTTCAAACAGTGAAACACGCAGTAATACAGTCTTTAAAGCGCAATTATTCAGGCGCACAGTACCCGGTGGAACCGGGCACGAAATCCTGTTCGTGACGCCAAAAGTTGACTCGCCCACCCCAGGGCTATGGGACACTCGGTGCCGGGCCGGACTAGTCCGGTGGTAGTCAGTGGTGGCTGGGCCCGGCTCCGTGGCCCTGGTGGGTGTCAGTTGAATATGTGGCTGATGAGTTGAAGTTAATGTTCGTGACGCCACCTGTGGTATGCGGCTATTAAGCCGCCGCTGCTATGGGAGAACTCCGGGGTGATGTTATGGCAGCTATGATGTTACTGCTCCCCACAGGTGGAGCGATGCCCCGGGATACAGTTGGTGCCCGTGAAAGTCTATGGTGTTGTGTGGCTAACACGGTGCAGGGCCGACAGGCGAGGAAAGAACCAGGCACAAACAACAGTCTCTTTACCTTCTCCTCTTTTACTCTGGGAACAGTCCAGTCCTGGGAGACCGTTACAGGTGGTGATGGGGATCCGGTCGGCCTGGAAGTACTTGGGATGATCTTTCTGGCCAGCTGAGTATGAGGCCTACTCCTGTACTTTGCTTTGTGATGATAGGACCCTGCTTCTCTGAATCCAGCAATGGCCCTCTTTGCTGCTGGGACCGATGGCACGTCCCTTCTTTCTGTAGGTGGCTGCGCAGACCCTCTCTCTGGTGCTTCTCCGCTGGAGTCCACACCGGGCCCTGATGCTGCAGCTGTACCTTGGATGTTTCTGGGCCAGGGGCTTGCAGCTCTCCTGCCCTTCGGACTCGGCTACCAGGGACGGATTTTATACCCTGGCAACCACAGACTCCGATGTCTGAGTCTCTCTGCTGCCTCTCAGCTATTCCTGCTTCTCTGGGCCAAGCTGCTCCTGCTCTAGGCCCCAGATTCACAGGACAGCTCACTCTGCGTCTGTTCACTTTCACTACTCCCTTCAGACTGACTCCACTTCCTCCCTCTGGTCAGGTAGAGGAAGGCTCCCTGGAATTCCAGGTTCAGAGCTCCCCCTGCTGGCCGGAGGGAGAACTGTGTTGGGTGTTAAACCTGCTGGCCAATGGATCTCCCAATTACCTCCAGGCTCAGCATTAACCCTTTGAGAGGGCAATGCTGTTGTGGCGACCAGGTCCTAGGGCGCCACAGAAGAAGTAGGCAAGCAGCGGTAGGTCAGCTCCTCCTCCACCTCAAATGTTGGATACATAGTATTTTGAGTTATGATCTAGTTTTCGGAAAAGGCATTCCTATTGATCTCATTGGAGATATTTTTGAGCACAGTGGGATGGGGAATTGTTTAGAGATCTAGGCAGTGTGCAAGGAAAGTAAATTGTCCCCAGTTTCAGGCAAAGTGAAAAGCGTCTCTCAGATCTTATTCTGGGTGGTAGAAGAAGGGTATATACATGAGAGATGGTCAATTGTATACAAGGTTTGTATCTGAATTATGTAAATATAATTTTTATTAGATACTTATGCAGTGGAAAAAGAAAAATAAACCCACAATAAAACCACCGGTTAATCACATATACGTAGACACATATAGACCCACATACATCATTCTACTGTTTACCGAAAAAAACCCAAAAAGAACACCGTACCTACAGTCAAATATGGTGAAGGCTCAAATATGTTTTGGGGTTGTTTTGCTCCCTCTTGCACTGGGTGCCTTAACTATGATAAAATCTGAAGGTTACGAAAGGATTTTGGGTCGCAATGTAGTGTCCAGTGTCAGAAAGCTGGGTTTATGTCTTAGGTCATGGGTCTTCCAGTAGGACAATGACCCCAAGCACACTTCAAGAAGCCCCCAGAATTGGATGGAAATGAGTGCTGGAGAGCTTTGAAGTGGCAGCAATGAGTCCAGATCTAAAACCTATTGACACCTGTGGAGAAATGTTAAAATTGTTGTTGGGAGAAGATGCCTTTAAATATGAGCACCTGGAGGATTTTGCAAAAGAAAAGTCCAAAATTCCAAGATAGAGGTGTAAGAAGCTTGTTGATGGTTATAGGAAATAAACTATACACTGCCTTGCGAAAGTATTCATCCCCCTTAAATTTTTCAACCTTTTCCCACATTTCAGGCTTCAAACATAAAGATAAAAAAATTTAAATTTTATGGTGAAGAATCAACAACAAATGGGACACAATTGTGAAGTTGAATGAAATTTATTGCTTATTTTAAACTTTTATAAAAAATAATAAACTGAAAATTGGGGCGTGCAATATTATTCGTCCCCTTTAAGTTAATACGTTGTAGCGCCACCTTTTGCTGCGATTACAGCTGCAGTCGCTTGAGGTCTGTTTCTTTCAGTTTTGCACATCGAGAGACTGAAATTCTCGCCCATTCTTCCTTTGTAAACAGCTGGAGCTGAGTGAGGTTGGATGGAGAGCGTTTGTGAACAGCAGTTTTCAGCTCTTTCCACAGATTCTCGATTGGGTTCAGGTCTGAACTGTGACTTGGCCATTCTAAGACCTGGATACGTTTATTTGTGAACCATTCCATTGTAGATTTTGCTTTATGTTTGGGATCATTGTCTTGTTGGAAAGAAATCTCCGTCCCAGTCTCAGGTGTTTTGCAGACTCCAACAGGTTTTCTTCAAGAAGGGTCCTGTATTTGGCTCCATCCATCTTCCCATTAATTTTAAACATTTTCCCTGTCCCTGCTGAAGAAAAGCAGGCCCAAACCATGATGCTGCCACCACCATGTTTGACAGTGGGGATGGTATGTTCAGGGTGATGAGCTGTGTTGCTTTTACGCCAAACATATCGTTTGGCATTGTGCCCAAAAAGTTCGATTTTGGTTTCATCTGACCAGAGCACCTTTTCCACATGTTTGCTGTGTCTCCCAGGTGGCTTGTGGCAAACTTTAAATTACACTTTTTATGGCTATCTTTGAGAAATGGCTTTCTTCTTGCCACTCTTCCGTAAAGGCCAGATTTGTGCAGTGTACGACTGATTGTTGTCCTATGGACAGACTCTCCCACCTCAGCTGTAGATCTCTGCAGTTCATCCAGAGTGATCATGGGCCTCTTGGCTGCATCTCTGATCAGTCTTCTACTTGTTTGAGATTAAATTTTTGAGGGCTGGCCGGGTCTTGGTAGATTTGCAGTGGTATGATACTCCTGCCATTTCAATATGATCGCTCGTACAGTGCTCCTTGGGATATTTAAAGTTGTGAAAATCATGTAACTAAATCCAGCTTTAAACAACACAACAGTATCACGGACCTGCCTGTTGTGTTCCTTGGTCTTCATAATGCTATTTGCGCTTTAAACAGAACACTGAGACTATCACAGAGCAGGGGCATTTATACGGAGACTTGATTACACACAGGGGATTATATTTATCATAATCAGTCATTTAGGACAACATTGGATCATTCAGAGATCCTCAATGAACCTCTGGAGTGAGTTTGCTGCACTGAAAGTAAAGGGGATGAATAATATTGCACGCCCCAATTTTCAGTTATTTATTTTTTACAAAAGTTTAAAATAAGCAATAAATTTCGTTCAACTTCACAATTGTGTCCCACTTGTTGTTGATTCTTCACCAGAACATTAACATTTTTATCTTTATGTTTGAAGCCTGAAATGTGGGAAAAGGTTGAAAAATTCAAAGGGGCCGAACACTTTCGCAAGGCACTGTATATATATATATATATATATATATATAGTATATATTTCAGTATTTGTATATATATATATATATATAAATACATATATATATATATTTCAGTACAATGATATTATTAACCATGAGCTGCCAGTAAGTAAGACGCCTTTCTACATAACAATTTCTCTGGGTTAGATCAGGACTTTTTCCATCATATTATTTAATTGGAACAGTAACGATTACATCTTAGAAAGGAGAACAAACACGGACATTTTACTAATGTTCTGTTACGAGTGCTTGAACTTTAAACCTGGCATAATTATTACGATAACAGTGTGAGGCGGTGGAGTGCTGCAGATGTTCAGCCATTAATTCCGCAACCTTATTTCTGGGAATAGAAGAGTACTCTGAGATTCCAGTCATCTCGCAGAAAATTTAATACATCACGTTCACTTCCCGAGGAGAATTAATTTTTTTTCTTTGAAATAAGTTTTTTAATACAATGTATGAGCCAGGAAAAAAAAATACAGTTTGTCACACAAAGAACCAACTCCCATACGGCTGTGTCAACAGAGTTCTGTCTTTGGAACACAAGGAGTAAAAACAGAAGTAAAAATACTTTAAAAGTAGCAGTGTTATTAAGTCGGTACATTGATCAAGTCAAGGTTCCTGGAGAACTAAAGTTTTTTCTTTATTAAGACTTTTTAAAAAAGTATGCACCAATAATAATAATTCCGTGTGGTATTGTATTGTATGACTTAAGGCCGCTTTACACGCCACAACATCACTAACGAGATGTCGTTGGGGTCACGGAATTCGTGAAGCACATCTGGCCTCGTTAGCGACGTTGTTGCGTGTGAAACGCACGAACGACCGTTAACGATCAAAATTACTTACCTTATCGTTGATCGTTGACATGTCGTTCTATTCCCAATTATCATTGCTGTTGCAGGACGCAGGTTGTTCGGCATTCCTGCGGCAGGACACATCGCTATGTGTGACACCGCAGGAACGAGGAACATCACTGTACCTGTGGCCGCCGGCAATGAGGAAGGAAGGAGGTGGGTGGGATGTTCCGCCCGCTCATCTCCGCCCCTCTCCTTCTATTGGGCTTAGTGACGTGACGTCGCACGAATCGCCCCCTTAGAAAGTTTGCCGGCCACAGCGGCGTCGCTAGGCAGTTAAGTATGTGTGACCGTTCTTAGCGATGTTGTGTGCCACGGACAGCGATTTGCCCGTGATGCACAAACGACGGGGGCGGGTGCGCTCGCTAGCGATATCGCTAGCGAGATCGCAGCGTGTAAAGTGGCCTTTAGATGACTGATCCAAACTCCCTTCACAACAGCCTCCAAATATGTACTGAACTGCTGGAGGTGTGTTCCCGCAAACCACCGTACATGTACGATGTTTTTTTCGCGCCACCCCACGTGTGGCACCGGTGAGATCATCAGCGGGTGTCAGCTACATATCATAGCTGACACCCTGCTGTAATAAACACAGTCAGTGCTAACACCGATCGCAGGCGTTTAACCCCTCTGATTCTGCTGTTAATAATGACAGTGACATCGATTTGCTTGTAAAGTTAGGTGGCTCCCTCTTTGCTCCGATCGGCACAACGCGATTGTGATCACATTGTGCCGGTGTTCTCTATTGCGACCCTGGGCCGAATAATGGCTATGGGGTCACCCAGATACGGTCGCCTGTGAGGTCCTGCCCTGAGACCAAAGAGAGGCATTTGTTTGATAGGTACCCAACAAAAATAAGGTTGCCTTGCCGTTGGCTGTTGGGCCCACATAAAATCTGGCCAATTTTCAGTGCTAAGTTTCTCAACTTTTCTGTGTTTTTTCATAGCAGTAATGCATGCCTATATTCCCATCTTCATTGTTCCACATATCTTAGCACTGCAGAGTGCAACTGTCTCATTTTTGTTGAGCAGGACCTGACACGCCTCCTGCCTGTGTGTGAGGCACAGATCTAATGCCCAGCAATGTAAAAACATTGCAGAGATTTAGATCCGCAATCAGGGCAGGGAAAGTTGATCCAATCCTGGGACTAAGTAAAAAAAAATAAAAAAATCATAAAAATATATATAAAAAATAAAAAAATAAAGAACAAAAAAGTACCAATAAATACATATTTTTATGTAAAAACAAAAATAAACAAAAATGTACACATATTTGGTATCATCGCATCTGGAGTGACCCACTCTATAAGGCTGTCTGGATGGAATAAAGATTCTTCTGAAGATTACCCCTTTGATGCTGTCTTTCATTATATTATGTGCTGATCACCAAGAGGATCCCTTGAATTTTGACTTGCATCCATTTTCCTTATGAAGGATTGCAACTGAGGTGCTGCAAACAACCTGTTTTTTGCTTCCACTCTATAAATCTATCACACTAGGTGATCCCTTCAGTAAATACCGAAAAAAAAAAGTGGCAAAAAACTATGGTTTTCAATCTTACCACTGAAAAAAAGTGGAATAAAACGCAATAAAAAAGTTGTATGTAAATAAAAATGGAATAGTTGAAATGTCATCTTGTCCTGTATAAATAACCCCCCCCATTCAGCTTCATCTGCAGAATAATAAAAATGCTATTGCTCTCAGATTATATCGAGGCAATACCAATTCTTTTTTCTGTAAAAAAAAAAATTTCTGTAAAAGCATCAAAACATAAAAATAATTATATATATGTCGTATTTCTGTAATCGTACTGAACCCAAGCATAAAACTGTCTTATTAATTTTACCACATAGTGAATGGCATAAAACACCCACAAAACACAATTCCTGTTTTATTTTCAATCTGCCTCCCAAAAACTGGAATAGAAAGCGATCAAAAAATGTTATGTGCCCCAAATTAGTACCAAATAAAATGAAATCATCCCACAAAAAACAAGCCCTCACATGACTTGGTTGGCAGAAAAACAAAATAATTATGGCTCTCAAAATATGACAATGCAAAAACTTTTTTCTGTGATAGTAACCAAACAAAGAAACAATAAAAATCAGGTATTGGTATAATCACACTGGCCCGAATTATAAAGCTGTCTTATCACTTATATGAACTGCATAAAAAAATAAGTAAAATAATAAATTATTGACCTACTGTTTATTTGTCCATTCTCATTCCCAAAGATTGCAGTAAGGCTCAGCTCACATTTATCCTGCGCTCTACTCTAAGTGCCTACATTGGGTTTCCATGTAAATCTCTGAAATACGTGATTCAGACAGAACCCTTGATGGAAGAGTCCCTATAATGAGGCAGAGGGAGACACCTTGGACTCAGTCTGTCCTACATCGCGGTGGTGTCTGTCCTTTCAAAGTGCATAAAAGCGCGGTTGACCACAGTTTTGTGCACTTCTGAAAAGGACAACACTGAACAGAGGTCAGATGGTGTTCAGAGTAACTTTGCTGCCTTCTTATAGTGAATGGATCTCTCGGGGGTGTCATCTGAATCCCGTCATTAAGGCCTAAGATACACATCCGTGCCTCCGGTACGTGTTTGGCAGTTTTTTCATGTACCGGCGGCACGGAGACACGTGGACCTATGTTTTCATTATTGTTTGGACACACGTAAGTATTTTGGAACGGAACGTGTGTCCGTTCCGCACTTACGTGCGTCCGTGATTTCCTCTCGCTGACATGTCCACATATTCTCCGGCAGCACGGGTGTCACACGGCCCGCACCCGTACCACACGGATGTAGTGTGGATGCATTTCCGTGTGACACGCTCCGGAGAACACGTGTCATTAATTTAAAAATAAAAAAACACATACTCACCTCCTTATTACCTGCAGAATCTTCCGCTGCTAAATGTTCCTGCCGGCCGCCGCTCATTATGAGCGTGTAAAGGAGGTGGGCGTGCTGTCACGGGCGCTAATCTCCGCCCCTCCGCTTGGCCGGAAGCAGCGTCAGCGGGGAGTGGGTGGGGCTGGAGCCGAAGATCAGGACCCTGTACAGCAGCGCGAACCACGTGAGTATGCAAATTACCGGTTCTCTGTGTGCTATCGCGGATAGCACACGGAGAACACTCGTGGACCGCACGTACTCGAAACATGTACTTATCATACACAACACGCAGGGAAAATACGTGTCTCGCGGCACGTGCGTGTTTTTAACGGATGAGTGTTGGAGGCCTAAGAGATTTATATGGAACTGTCAAAGTTCCTTTGCTCTGTGGTGGCGCTGCAGATTTCCCCCAAAATTGCAAATGATATCTGTAAAATATAAAATGAGAATTTCAGAGATAACATGGTATGTTATAGGCTGAACCCTCTTTGTAACTTTGATTGCCGAGTCTTCATATACCCTTAAAAAGACTATAAACGAAAATTGGTTTTGTGGGTGGCATGGACATAGGACAGTTTTCTTTATCACCTCCAAACTCTGCTCCAACTATAAAGGAACCAACAAAGCCCAGTAGAACCATGGGTGTGTTGTGGTGGAGGGGGCTCTTGAAATTGGTGGCACAAATTGTGGTGTGGGTTGTACATGTAGATGGTAACCTCCTGTTTGGTTCAGAATTTGATTAAATATCTGGTGGATTTGGAGCTGTTCATGGTGGGGTCCCGTGGAGTTGGTGATGTAGATTTAATGGTTTTTTTTTCCAGCAACAGAGCAGGGATTAAAAAGAAGTAACTAGTTAGTCTGGCCGTGTTATGGGGTCAGACGTTTAAGGGGTGGAAAGGAGAGGGGGGTCAGCTGATTGATTGGGGTATATTGGCTAAGTAGAAGGGGAGGTCTGTAAATCGGCACATAGGCACCACTGTAGAAGGTCCCGCTATCCCACCTTGGTGAACATAGGAGAAAAAGGGTCATTTCTGCAAGCAGTGAAGAGGAGGATCTTGGAGTTGGTGGCAAAACTTGTGCTGGGGGTTTGTACATGTAGATGGTAATCTCCCGTTTGGTTTGGAATTTGATTAAATATCTGGTGGATTTGGCGCTCTTTAGGGTGGGGTCCCTGGGACATGGTGATGTAGGTTTATTGGTTTTCTAGCAACAGAGCAAGGGTTAAAAAGAAGTAATTAGTGAATCTGGCTGTGTTATGGGGTCAAACATTTAAGGAGTGGAAAAGGGGGATGAGTAATAGAGGAGGTCTATAAATCGGCATGTAGACACCACTGGAGAAGGTACCACCATTCTACACTGGTGAGCGTGGGAGAAAAAGAGTAATTTTGGCAAGCAGTGGAGAGGGAGTTTTTGGAGTTGGTGGCAAACATTGTGATAGGAGGGTTGTACATGTGCGAGGGGCTGCTGCTAAGTGTTTGGCTTTGTGATATTTTTTGTTTCTATGGTATTGAATGTTACATCACATGAAAGCCTTATTTATTTAATATAGGATTTCAAAATTTTGTGTTTGTTGCTTATGGCAACAGCATTCTATGCACGCAGGAAAACAAAATGGCGGAGTCTAATGCGATATTCACAGCAACTGAGCGTAGAGGAGTGATAAAAGGAAAGTCTGTTAAGGATATCCATGGTGATATGTCACAGATATTGGGAGATCAATGCCCTTCATATTCCACAGTTAGAGTTGTCCGACATTAGCTTAACAAAATTTTTTGAGTTTATCTGTGCTGTATTGTCATATAAATCACACCTACATTGTTAATTTTTGTTTTCTGACTTTTGTTCCTCTTGAATTATCCCTTTATTCTCGGCAGCTTCTTGTTTACATTCAGATCCAGCAAACTGACCACTTCCTATGCTAAACCTCAGTCAGAGCTGTCACCGCCCGGCCTCAGTGTCCAGCCCCACCCCAGTGTCCAGCCCCACCCTCTGCCCGCCCCCAGCACACATTCCCTGTCAGTATTCTTCCCCAGCACCTGACCTGGTATCATTACATCATTGCAAATAACAGCCCCACATCGGGCTCTGCACCGCACACGCACACACATGGCTCTGCACCGCACACGCACACATATGGCTCTGCACCGCACACGCACACATATGGCTCTGCACCGCACACGCACACATATGGCTCTGCACCGCACACATATGGCTCTGCACCGCACACGCACACATATGGCTCTGCACCGCACACATATGGCTCTGCACCGCACACATATGGCTCTGTACCGCACAAGCACACATATGGCTCTGCACCGCACACATATGGCTCTGCACCGCACACATATGGTTCTGCACCGCACACGCACATGTGTCGCCATGGGCAAGCCAGGGGTCACAGGTCACAACACCACCACACCCCACACTCCAGGTAGGCACATCACAGCTAACCAGAAATCCTTGTTGCCTTCCTCCAGGAGTCTGATGATGCACACCAGGGGGTGGGCCAGGCGGTTGGCTCCGCCCACCGAGGAGCTCACAACTCTGGAGGCGGGAGTACCAGGCAGATTAGCTCAGGGGGAGCTTGAGTGAGGAGCTAAAGTAAACAGAGAAGTGAAAGTGAAGGAAGGAAAAGTGGAAAAGGAGGAAAGCAAGAAGTGGTGACAGAGCAGAGAGTGTGCAAGCCTGTGAGCCCAGCTTTGTGTAGGGCCAGAACAGCAAGGTCAGCGACGGCGGTGACTGTCCGGAGGGGGACCGTTTGGAAGTTCCTGGAAGGACCCCGTTGGCTGTGTGCCCGGTGGTCTGGAGCAGTGTTCCGAAGGACAGTCAGCACCAGGGCAGGGGCCTCTTGGACCCCGGCAAGGCTAGGAGTCGCCAAATTTGCCGAATCCGTCAGTGAAGGGGACGTAGATCCCCCAACAACCAAGTCCCGATTGACGGCAACAGCCCAACCTGAAGCAGAGAGACACCGCCAAGGCACCAGTTTCTCAGGGCCAGCGCCTGCGGGCAAAGTGTAGAGCTCCTCCGGCCCAGATTGCAGTCGGGGAGCGGGTAACTGGAGGGAATCCACCGCTACCATCAGTCAAACTTAGGTGCAAGGAAGAGGGACATCACCGTCACCTACCGGGAGTGCAGGTGCAGCCGTCTGTGGGACCGTCCTACCAGCCGTTTGGTTTACCGTACAAACTGTGTCCAAGTCTCAGGCTGAGTGAGTACCACAGTGCCGCAAGGCACAGCGCTGCCCCCGCGTCCCTGCGCCCACCAGGCCCCGCACCTCACAACCCACCACCGGGCCCCGGGATCACCAACCCCTACCCACGGAGGGGCAACACAACACCTGGCTGCTCCCCATCACCATCCCCGGGATCCCCACTCAGAGCAGCGGTGGTGCAATCACCACAACCGTGGGTGGCGTCACGAACTATAACAATCCCCCACACCCAACCACAAATCCCCTTTCACTCACGGGCGAGGAGTGTCGCTCGAGGAACCCCGGGATCCGGCCCACAGCTCGAGCCACCACTGAGCAGCTGCCGGACCCGAGCAGAAGGGGTGAGCGTAGTGTGCCGACACCCTCCTCCCCGCCCGCGACAACTTGGCGTCACGAACAGGATCTTACCGCTCTGCCGTCTGGTAGAGGTGCGCCTTGTTACCGCCGGAGGTATCCGGCAGAAAAATTTCAGAAGCCGCCATCTTTGGCGCGAAAAGTTCCCGCTCGAGCGTCTTCTCGAGCAGTAGAGGCGCGAAGGCCAAAATCCCGCCCCGAGAGAGGAGGGGCCGGAAAGAGCTAAGGGGGACGCGATGGCGGCTGGACTCATGTAGCTGCGGCTATAAAAGCAGGGACGCCAGGACTCTGCAAACATCCCGTTCCTCGAAGAAAGAGAGAAAGCCATCATGTGGATGCCGTCCCGCGACACCGTACCCCCCGCGCCTGGAACCGCGGCGTGGGTGGAGATCCGGACCGCGCAGCTCTACCAACGGCTGCAGGTAAAGATGCAGCTCCTCATGGAGGAGTGGGAGGCCGACATGGCGGACGTTGTAGCCACCGTGCGGAGACGCGAGGAGGAAGCGCAGAAAGGGAGGGTGAGTGACCCACGTCCCGATGCCCAGGAAGGGCCGGTCATCGCGGCTGCGGGGCCCGGTCCAAGCCCTCTCCCTTCGCTGCCTCCCTCGCCACCCGTCCCGGAGGCCGTGACCCCGCCACTAGGCCTGCTACCACCGCAACCGGTAGCAGTACCCAGCGTCCCCGCCCACGCGGGCCAACCTGTAGCCGGAGCCCGCAGCAAGTCAGCGGTGTTGCCGTGGAAGACTCCGAAGACCGAACCGGAGGCATCCCCTGAGAAACTCCCCGAGCCGGAGCCGATGACCCGCTCCGGGCCGAAGGCCCAGCAGCGGAAAGCCCCTAGGCCCATCCCCCACACCTCGGCTGAGGTTGCGCCGGGTTGTTGTTGTAAAGCAGCGTCCAAGGCCAAGACACCGCGGGACATGCCACCCAGATTCTTAACAGTGGGCAATGTCCAGGATGTCCCGCGGGGCCCGACCCGTGCGCCGGCGTTGGCGGCAGCGTTGTACTGGGATAGGGAGCCGGTACCGCTGGGCCTGGAGATCGCAGAGAGGGAGCGGAAGAAGGCCGAGCTGGTGGCCAGAGCGATCCGGGAGAAAGAGAATCTCCGGCAAGCAACGTTCCGTGACCGGGGACCGCTGTACGAGGGACAGGTGAGGCGGTTTGATGTCCGCCGGGGCTACGGGTTCATCTACGAGCCGGGCCTGGAGGCCGAAGTGTTTGTAGCCCGGCGGGATGTGCATGCTCACCTGCCCGAAGAACATCCCGGCCGTAACCTGATGCCGGGAGACATTGTGCAGTATACCCGGCACTTTGGGGAGCGAGGGTGGTTTGCGCTGGACGTTAACCTCAGGAGGGGCCCGGAGGCCCGAGCGAGCGCAGACCTCTACCCCTTGCCAGCAGCCCCAGCGCTTGAAGAACCGGAGTAGGGCAATGAATGCCCGTAGCACCGTCCCCGTTGGGACCACCAGTTTGTTGTTGAAAAGTGTGAAAAGTTGAAAGTTTGAAAGAATGATAAGTGAAATGATCCGAAGTTCACCTGATTCACCGTGTGATTTGCAACCGGCTGGAGCCGGCACCGTTGTCCCCGTGGGGACCGTTTAAAAAGTTATGCATGGGAACTATCCATGGACAAGCCCGTGAACTTTGCAGGGCAACCACAGACGTTAGTGGCTTGTAAATATGTTGGTTACCGTTACCGTTTCCGCAGGCCGCCTCCGGAGAGGCAGGTTGGAGGGAGGTCCCTGAGCAGAGCAGGCCAGGGCCCAGCCACCAAAGGGACCGGTGGCTACCCTCTGGAGGGAAGGACAGATCCCGCTCGGGTACCGTGTGCTGGACTGTGGGTCAAGGGGTGCTGCCTGGGCTTTAGGGGCAGCATCAGGGCCAGGTTACTTGGGTGGGAGAGAGCGGAAACCGTAACCGTATACCGTTGAAACGTTAAAAGTAAAATGTGCCTCCCGTCTTGGGAAGAAGTTATTAAAAATGTTATTATTGTTTGCTTAACCCAGTTATCCCCTTTTACAGAAAAATAAAACCGGTGTAGGACGGCAGCCCGCGGACGGTCTGCATTTTGCTAAGGGGGAATGTGTCGCCCTGGGCAAGCCAGGGGTCACAGGTCACAACACCACCACACCCCACACTCCAGGTAGGCACATCACAGCTAACCAGAAATCCTTGTTGCCTTCCTCCAGGAGTCTGATGATGCACACCAGGGGGTGGGCCAGGCGGTTGGCTCCGCCCACCGAGGAGCTCACAACTGTGGAGGCGGGAGTACCAGGCAGATTAGCTCAGGGGGAGCTTGAGTGAGGAGCTAAAGTAAACAGAGAAGTGAAAGTGAAGGAAGGACAAGTGGAAAAGGAGGAAAGCAAGAAGTGGTGACAGAGCAGAGAGTGTGCAAGCCTGTGAGCCCAGCTTTGTGTAGGGCCAGAACAGCAAGGTCAGCGACGGCGGTGACTGTCCGGAGGGGGACCGTTTGGAAGTTCCTGGAAGGACCCCGTTGGCTGTGTGCCCGGTGGTCTGGAGCAGTGTTCCGAAGGACAGTCAGCACCAGGGCAGGGGCCTCTCGGACCCCGGCAAGGCTAGGAGTCGCCAAATTTGCCGAATCCGTCAGTGAAGGGGACGTAGATCCCCCAACAACCAAGTCCCGATTGACGGCAACAGCCCAACCTGAAGCAGAGAGACACCGCCACCGCCAAGGCACCAGTTTCTCAGGGCCAGCGCCTGCGGGCAAAGTGTAGAGCTCCTCCGGCCCAGATTGCAGTCGGGGAGCGGGTAACCGGAGGGAATCCACCGCTACCATCAGTCAAACTTAGGTGCAAGGAAGAGGGACATCACCGTCACCTACCGGGAGTGCAGGTGCAGCCGTCTGTGGGACCGTCCTACCAGCCGTTTGGTTTACCGTACAAACTGTGTCCAAGTCTCAGGCTGAGTGAGTACCACAGTGCCGCAAGGCACAGCGCTGCCCCCGCGTCCCTGCGCCCACCAGGCCCCGCACCTCACAACCCACCACCGGGCCCCGGGATCACCAACCCCTACCCACGGAGGGGCAACACAACACCTGGCTGCTCCCCATCACCATCCCCGGGATCCCCACTCAGAGCAGCGGTGGTGCAATCACCACAACCGTGGGTGGCGTCACGAACTATAACAATCCCCCACACCCAACCACAAATCCCCTTTCACTCACGGGCGAGGAGTGTCGCTCGAGGAACCCCGGGATCCGGCCCACAGCTCGAGCCACCACTGAGCAGCTGCCGGACCCGAGCAGAAGGGGTGAGCGTAGTGTGCCGACACCCTCCTCCCCGCCCGCGACACACACATATGGCTCTGCACCGCACACGCACACATATGGCTCTGCACCGCACACATATGACTCTGTACCGCACATGCACACATATGGCTCTGCACCGTACACGCACACACATGGCTCTGCACACGCACACATATGGCTCTGCACCGCACACGCACACATATGGCTCTGCACACGCACACATATTGCTCTGCAACCCCCCCATCCCCATCCCCATCGGGAACACATGTGGAGTACATACTCACCTGTCCTCGGTCCCCGCCGCTCCTGCACGTTCGTCCGCTGTCTGTGCTCTGGACATATCAGCACAGTAGTGACGTCACCGCTGTGCTGAAGAGAGCACAGACAGCGGGAGGGACAGTGATGAGAAGCTGCGCTGCGCTGCTTCTCATCAGCACTTTCAAATGTACCGGCATCTGTGATCTGTGATGCCGGTACATTTGAATGTGTGATCCTGAGCAGGGGGCCCGGTGCTGGAGCTGACACCACGTCAGCCGCCGCCAGGCCCCGCCCCCAGGTCACTGGAGAGTAAAAGAGGTGCGGGGGAATGTGTGGGAGGGTGCAGGGAAGGGGGCAGGGAGGCTACATGCTGTTCCACATTTGCATGTCAACATGGCCCGGCCCATGTTGACATGAAATGACCGGAAGCAGCAAAATCGCGGCAGGAGCGGTCACATGACCGCTCTGAGCTGGGGGAGAGGGGCTGACAGCAGGGCAGGTAAGTGGTCTCTATCTACTTACCTGCCCCAATGTAGCCCAATAGGGAAATAAAAAAAAATGTCAAAGAAGCCGGATAACCCCTTTAAGAACTGGGTTGCCAAATTTAAATTGTGCCACATCAGCACCAATGATGAGGAACGTCCTGGACGACCGAGAGTGGTTGTTGTTCTGGAGATTGTTGATGCTGGGCACAACCTCATACTGGAGAATCAACAAATTTCAGCTAAAGCAATAGCAGACATCCTGTAATTCGGCACGTAGGCACAACTGGAGAAGGTCCAAACATTCCACACTGGTGAGCGTGGGAGAAAAAGGGTCATTTCGGCAAACGGTGGAGAGGAAGTTCTTAGGGGTACTTTGCACGCTGCACCATTGCTACTGCAATATCGTCGGGTCAAATCGAAAGTGACGCACATCCGGCGCTGGTAACGACGTCGCAACATGTAAAGCCTAGATGCGCCGATAAACGATCGCAAAGGCGTCGAAAATCGGTGATCTGTGTAGTGTCGGTCCTTTTCATAATGTCGCACCAATAGGAGATACGATGTTGTTCCTCGTTCCTGCGGCAGCACACATCGCTGTAAGTGAAGCCGCAGGAGCGAGGAACATCTCCTTACCTGCCTCCACCGGCTATGCGGAAGGAAGGAGGTGGGCGAGATGTTTACATCCCGCTCATCTCCGCCCCTCCACTTCTATTGGCCGCCTGCCGTGTGACGTCGCTGTGACGCCGCACGACCCGCCCCCTTAGGAAGGAGGCGGATCGCCGACCAGAGCGACGTCGCAGGGCAGGTAAGTGCGTGTGAAGTTGCCATAGCGATAATGTTCACTACGGTCGCTATCACAAGATAACGCATGTGTGACGGGGGCGGGTACTATCGCGCTCGGCATCACTAGCCGATGCTAGCGATGTCGCAATGTGCAAAGTACCCCTTAGAGTTGGTAGCAAAAATTGTGGTGGGAGGGATGTACATGTAGATGGTAACCTCCGTTTGCTTCGGAATTTTATTAAATATCTTGTGGATTTGGGGCTCTTCAGGGTGGGATCCCTGGGAGTTGGTGATGTAGGTTTAATGATTGTCCGGCAACAGAGTTGTCCCCGAGCCTGCGTTTGTGGATTGTGGTAATGCCGGATGGTTTCTTTTTTATGGTGGTTTCTGCCAGGTTTTGGAGCTCGAAGAACTTCCTCAACTTCAAGTTATTTTTATTGTATATTTTTTTATAATTAAGGTAAATTTGGCCAAATTGATCCAAAAATGGTATCTGTCTAATTGTTAGGAAGGGATCTTAAAAATGGTGGGTGGGGGGCTAAGATAATAGATGGAAACCTCTACAATACTGCATTCATGATGATTACATAAAGTTTAAATATTGGCACCAACTTTTATCTTTTTGCGTGGTTTTCTTTATTTTCGATCTTGAGGCTTAACATAGGGTTAAATGATTAAAAATGATTCCTGTTCCATGAAAGAAGCTGTAATTAGACCCCCAGGCGTAAACCAAACAGCAGCATTCTGCAAGTAAGAACCCCAAGACGTCTAGATGCACAATGGATTTACAAGCCGGCGTTCAGCAAGTAACCGGCTATTTTCGGAGAAGGTTTACATTTTGGATACTTTGCCAAACGATTCCTGCTTTAAGTTGTTAATTATAGTGAATTTCTTTACATGCCGGTTATACACAGTTTCCAGTTATCCTTCTTTTATGTTCTCTATTCATTAATCCGCTGTATTCCCATAAGTGCAAAATGGGTACTTTGCATATATTAAACCTCTTTACAAAAGCATAAAACGGGCGCGGAAAGAAAAAATAAACAGGAAAAAAAAACCGGAATATAATCTGTTATAATAATCTTCCAAAAGACAAAGTCATTTTTGTAATTTTTCATTTGGATTTCTGTGTGTGAGCCACTTTTGCATAGAATATTAATCATTGTGACTTTTAAAGGGACTGTTTAGCCTTGAGATATAGTAGGCCTTCATGCTGTGCCTGTGTCTCGGCTGCGGAGGGAAAAGTTTGCAATCTGGCTTTTCAAAATGGAAAAGTAATTACTGGCTGGAATATAACAAAAAATGTTATTTCTGCATCTCAGCTAGAGTTTTATTGGTTTCCGATTGTCATTTGAGGGTTTTTGTTAGTAATGAGTTAGGTTAGACTTTCTCTGTAAAACTAAAAATTCCTCAAATATCTGCCTGACCATTATCTATATTCCTGACATGATGCAAAGAGATTGATTGATGGTGGTGATGATGGTACATGTAACTCATAATAATCTAGATATTGATGTCTGTGTAGAGTGTTGGGGGGTGGTAGTTGTAGGCGAGGGATTGACTCTGGATGCCAAGGAAAAAGAAAATTGAGGATCCAGCACGATTTTTCTTATTCAGGTAAAAACATCAAGGCTTTATTTGAAAAGGTTAAAAATAGTAACAATGTGAAGACCTAGATATTGATAACAAAAATGGGGGGCTTAACGCGTTTCGGACTTCATTTTTAAAAACATGCGGAGTCCTTAATCATAACTTATCAAGACTTATGATTAAGGACTCCGCATGTTTTTAAAAATGAAGTCCGAAACGCGTTAAGCCCCCCCTTTTTTGTTATCAATATCTAGGTCTTCACATTGTTACTATTTTTAACCTTTTCAAATAAAGCCTTGATGTTTTTACCTGAATAAGAAATATCGTGCTGTATCCTCAATTTTCTTTTTCCTTGGCATACCTTACCGGTCAGGACTTACCAGTGGATCCCAAGCACCCGTTAGGAGCAGCAGTCGGAACAGCAGGTGAGCGGAGAAATTCCTCCTTTTTCCTCATTATTGAATCTGGATGCCTCGGCACGCTACATGAAATACCTGGTCTTGGCTGGATGTGTGGACTTCGGTCGTGTGAGCTGGAAACCCATGAAGGCCATGTTCTGCCTCTGACGTCTGGCTCAAGGAAACCAACTCTTCAGTTTAGACCACAACTGGACTGGTGAGTCCCAGTGCAACCGAGTGTAACATTACTGTATACACTGTGGCGGTTACCTTCCTTTCTTGCAGTTCCACATCCGGTTTCCTCTGGGGTACGATAATGACTGGAGTAAAGCTTTGCACAACTGAACTTCTAGCAGGACACTGTTAGTTGAATTACGTCACGTGACAGTTGAGGTTAACCCGGTATATTGACGGTTAACGGGCCTGGCCACTAGAGTGCTGCACCAGTAAAAGTCACATAGTCCCTTGATTGTTAAGAGGCCTGGATGTTAGGGTTCTGTCCTCTGGCTCCTACCGTCTGGGGCCACTCCATACGAGGATCGGTCTCTAGTTACAATGTTGTTCACACCCTGTGTTTCCGGCCTCTCTTGAGATTCACGTATCTTGCCTTCTGTCTCCTTGGCTCCAATGCCAAAAACCACCTACCATAAGCGACCTTCATGACCAACCCTCTATACGTCTTGTATTGTTAGCTCATTAGGCCTTCACTAACTCTTTCTAAAATAAATCATCCTTTCGCTGTCAGCTGTCATCTTTCAGGGTGGGCTAGTCTTTCTTAACACGTAACTGTTTCTGTCCCTACTGTCTGTTGCTGGGCAGGCTTAGCCTTTCACAGGAACATCACATTTCAATACATTACACTTTTCATGACACAATATTTACAAAAGACTTTATTGGGTAGAGTCAGGAGGCCCCATACTTATAAGATGGTCATCTTGTCTTACTTACTGTTCACTTACTACCCACCACCACAAGCATCCCATTCCAAGCTCTGACTGATGGATCACAGAACCTAGATTGCAATGTTGTGATATGAATGTGATGAAGTCCCATCTACTGGTCACTTGACCTTAAGGCTCGTAGCTAATCCCCAGTGGATAGCGCATCATGTCTGATGTCTGCTGCTAATCAGTGGTGTTGGTGGGCTTATATAGAGCCTATGAATAGGGAGGACTACCTGGCAGCAGGTTTACTAGTCCTTTACTGATAATCTACTGCTGAGAAAACAGTGATTTTTTTTTGTCTTAATCAAAACTTCAGCAAACAACCCAGAAAGTTACACATCTCTGGAATCAGGGTCTGAGATGAAGTGGCAAAAACTTGGTGACAGATTCCGTTTGACAGGAAGATATATTCTCCATAGTTTACTATTGGTGACGGGAGAGTTCATGTTACCCCAAAGACAAGGTTTAGGAACCACTAATCTAACTCATAACCAACAGATGACATTTTATGCAAATTACAGATGGAAATTAATAGCTTAGTTTGTATTCAAAGATATTATTACTGCTGTTCAGTGTGAGTTGGTTTATTTTGTATACTTATAAAAAATAATTTCAGAATCAGGGATTTATAATATCTTGTGCTAAAGTAAGTATTGAGAAAAAGTCACCAAGGAGGATCACAGCTTTTCTTAGAATAAATTGCAAGGTGAAATTCATCAAGCATTGCCAAGACCTTGTTAGGCAATAAAAATGTAAATGCGGACTCTCTATTTAGGGAACGTTTAGAATAGCCCCAGACAAGGACCATCGTGTCGTCCTAGAAACCGTATTTTCATGCTCTATTATACTCTCCATCCCCATCATCTAAAACGTGTCCATATAAAAAATAAATACTTTAATAAAATGTAAAAGAAAATTGTATTTTAACAGTGATAATACAGTGTAATAAATTGATATCTTCCATATATATATATATATATATATATATATATATATATATATATATATATATATATATATATAAAGCTGAGTGTATGTGTGTGTGTGTGTGTGTGTGTCCGCTAAAGGAATCCGCACCGTCGCATTTACAATCACAAACGTTTGCACGGACGCCTCATGTGACTCAGGGAACGTCATAGACTATGTTTTGATGGGAAAATGTAACCCTATGCTTTACAGTTACTCTCCAAAATCCTGCCTCCATTACACTGAATGGAGGTGGGAGCTACAGGCTATTAATGGCAACTGTCAGTGGTTGCTATAGGAGCAAAATAAACTGTTAGTGTAAGAAGCTTATGTGTGAGGTAATAAGATGTCAGTGGGGAGATGGATAGAGAGAGACAGAAAGAGAGACAGACAGAGACAGACGTGGAAAGAGACAGACGGGCAAAGATACAGACGGGGAAAGAGACAGCCCTGGAAAGAGACAGCCCTGGAAAGAGACAGACGGGCAAAGAGACAGACGTGCAAAGAGACAGATAGGCAAAGAGACAGACGGGGAAAGAGGCAGATGGGAAAAGAGACAGACGGGGAAAGAGACAGACAGATGCACACATAAAGACAGACACAGAGGTAGAGAGAGACAGACAGAGATGTAGACAGACTGATACAAATACAGACAGAGAGATAGAAACAGACAGACAGAGACATAGCCACAGACAAGGAAAGAGATAGACAGAGAGACAGACAGCAACACACAGACAGAGACTGGGAGAGAGACAGAAACAGTTACTATCCTGGGCAATGCCTGGGTACTACAGCTAGTACATATATATATATATATATATATATATATATATACACACATATATACACAGTATATATATATATATACACTAGAAGGTGGCCCGATTCTACGCATCGGGTATTCTAGAATTTACGTATTGTGTAGTTAATGTATGATTTTTGTTATATATATATATATATATATATATATATATATATATGTTGTTGTGTGTAGTTACCAAGTGTTTGTGTAGGGCGCTGTACATGTTCTGGGTGTTGTCTGGGTGTGGCGGGGGGTGAGAGCGGTGTTGTTTGTGTGTAGCATTGTGTGTGTTGCGTTGTTTGTGGAGTGCTGTGTGTCTGTAGCGTTGTGTGTGTGTTGCGCGGTTTGTGTGGGTGTGGGGTGTGTGTGTGTGTTTTGGGGGAGGTATGTTTTGTGCAATGTGTGTGTTGTGTGGCATGTGCGTATATTTGTGTGTGCCGCGGTGTTTGTGTGTTGGGTGTTGTGTGTGTGCGGCGTTGTCTGTGTGTGTGGGTGTCTGTGTAGGGCATTGTTTGTGGTTCCCAGTGTGTGTGTGGTGTGTTGTGCAGTGCGTGTGTGGCGGTGTGTGTGTGTGTGTGTGTTTTGGGGGAAGGTGTGCACCCCCCATCGTGCTCCATCTCCCATCGTGCTCCATCCCCCATGCTGCGCACCCCCATCATGCTCCAACCCCCATGCTGCGCACTCCCAAACGTGCTCCATCCCCCATGATGCGCACTCCCAAACGTGCTCAATCCCCCATGCTGCGCACTCCCCATCGTGCTCCATCCCCCATGCTGCGCATTCCCCATCGTGCTCCATCCCCCATGCTGTGCACTCCCCATCGTGCTCCATCCCCCATGCTGGGCACCCCCCATCGTGCTCCATCCCCCATGCTGCGCACCCCCCATCGTGCTCCATCCCCCATGCTGTGCACTCCCCATCGTGCTCCATCCCCCATGCTGGGCACCCCCCATCGTGCTCCATCCCCCATGCTGGGCACCCCCCATCGTGCTCCATCCCCCATGCTGCGCACCCCCCATCGTGCTCAATCCCCCATGCTGCGCACTCCCCATCGTGCTCCATCCCCCATGCTGCGCATTCCCCATCGTGCTCCATCCCCCATGCTGTGCACTCCCCATCGTGCTCCATCCCCCATGCTGGGCACCCCCCATCGTGCTCCATCCCCCATGCCGCGCACTCCCCATCGTGCTCCATCCCCCATGCTGTGCACCCCCCATCGTGCTCCATCCCCCATGCTGTGCACCCCCCATCGTGCTCCATCCCCCATGCTGCGCACTTGTAAGGGGTGGACGGACCCCTAGTGTGGAGAAGACGTTTTTCCCCCCCTGAAGACGCCACAGGAGTATGGTGGCACATTGTACCATGTTATGTGTTATGTACGGTTCTTCCCCCCCCCCCCCTAGGTGCCAGTGTAGTGAGTGGTTCCCCTGGTAACAGTGACAGGGAAGGAAGGGGCAGGGCAGCCTAGGAGGGAAGAGAAGGGGGGTTGGGCTCTGAATGCAGGGCAGTGTGCTGTGAGATGTAACAGGAGAGTGAGCTGAGGAGAAGTGCCGGGGCAGAGTGCAGGAGTGGGTGCTGTGGCAGTGGAGCGGAGAAGTTGGAGCTAATCCGGAGCCGGTAGTGAGTACTGGAGCCGTCCCCTAGTTCAATACAAATCCCTGGGAAAGGGCTGGACTAAAATCGGGATAGGAGTACCACTGCTAGGGGGATAACAATTGGCCCCTGCAGGCAAAGGAAAGTGCCCGTAGAGAAAAAGGAAACCGTTTTTGTAGAAAAGGACTTGTAACTTGTAACGTACTAAAGTAAGCCTGCTGCAAACAGAAAGATGGAAGCTTTGTCTAATAAAACGGTGTTTGGTTTACCCGCTGCCTGCAATTGTCTCTTTCCTGAAAGTGAAGAAGGAGCTGGAGAGCACAGAAAGAACGCTGTCATGAATGGGCCCCATGCATCCACACTCTGCCCCAACAACACACCTGTTTTGCAAGTAACGGCCGGGCCGGGGTTCAGCCTGCGGCACACAAGGCGAGGGGACCCGACTACACCCCCTGAGGCGCCCCCTGCCCCCGTTACACACTCCCCATCGTGCTCCATCCCCCATGCTGCGCATTCCCTATTGTGCTCCATCCCCCATGCTGTGCACCCCCCATCGTGCTCCACAGTCACACATCAGACAGTATACACGCACACATCTGATCGCATGCACTCACACCCCACTTCTGACTGTGCCCTCCGGTGGGCGGTCCCAGCAGCTGTGCTGCACACCGTGCTCCTCTGCCTTCTACCGACACGCACACATTCTATCGCATACACGCACACATCCTATCGCATACACGCACACATCCTATTGCATACACGCACACATCCGATCGCATACACGCACACACCCGATCGCATACACGCACACACCCGATCGCATACACGCACACATCCTATTGCATACACGCACACATCCGATCGCATACACGCACACACCCGATCGCATACACGCACACATCCTATTGCATACACGCACACATCCGATCGCATACACGCACACATCCGATCGCATACACGCACACACACACTGACGATATCGCACATACGCGCTCACACACTCACAACATCCGGAGATACCACATGCTTCTGGCCATGTGATCCTCCGGCAGGTCCTGGAAGGTCACTGCACGCACAGGATCGCCGCCGAGAAGCAAGCGATATCACGGGATGTTGTGAGTGTGTGGATGCGATCTGATGTGTGTGTGAGGTGTGTGTGAGAGTGAGTGTGATCTGATGTGTGTGTCTGTTCTTATGTGTGTGCGTGTGTGTGTGTTCCGCTGCTGCAGGACATTGATGCGCTCACCTGGGAGCCGGTGTACGCTGGTAACCATGCTACACAATATTACATGGTTACCAGCGTACCCCGCCCCCCGCTCGCACGGGAGCCCACACCAGCATACGCCGGCAACCCCAGCAATGCGAGGGTATGTGTCGGCTGGGTTGGCGGCGTACGCTGATGTGGGCTTCCGGGGGTACAGCACTCACGGCGGCGTACGCTGATGTGGGCTCCCGGGGGTACAGCACTCACCTGGGAGTCGGGGCTCCGTGTCGTTTCGGGGAATGCGTGCAGGGGGTGGCGCCAGAGCGAGCGTGCAATACGCGAGGGGGGCGGGGCGTAGCCGAGTTGCTAATGCGTGCAGGGGGCCGGGGCGAGAGGCCAATCCGTGTTGGGGGCGGAGCCTGGGCGAGGCGAGTGGCCAATCCGCTGTTTGTCACCGTAAGGGCACAATTTTGGAGCAAGACAGACAGACAGACAGAATAGGGCAATTATATATATAGATTTCTAATTTGTATTTTTAGAAATATTGAGATGTGAAGATAAAAAAAACTTTGCCAACATTTTAAAAAATAATTATTTTACAATAAACCTAATTTAACCTAATAAACAGTAATTTTCTAATCACACATTTCCTTTAAGCCAGGAAATAGTTTTCTGGTGTAGAACGCTGGCTACCATTATTGCTGTAATTTGGAGGTTTACTGCGGTCCAGATTTGTGGGCCGGTTACTGCGCCGTTCTCCAATGGACGAGTTCATTACAATAAAATCGGATCGTTGGCACACAGAGTCACTTTGGTGTAACAATACACACTGACATGCGAAGCTTGTGAAATATTGCTTTCTGAAAGATTTTTGTGAACACCATAAAGACTGAAATACCCTGGAGAGCATGCACAAGATTGTTATAGTCTCTCAAATATCATGCAGTATTTAACTGTCAACTCTCTCGGCATGAGAAAAACAAATACATTAACTTTAATTCCCAGGTTGCTAGAGATTTTCTGGAAAGCGGCTCAAAGTGGCATCTAGTACGGTTCTTGTTTCTATGGTGGAAAATGTACCTGTCAATATTTTTTTTTAATTATACACTTATAAAACTTTAGGAAAGTCCTGACAAAGCTGTATAGGACGCAGGAAGGTTGCAAATAAAACCTAGTTGTAAAGTACTTGTCATCCGATGATCCAGATCTGTCAGCTCCTCAATGATCCTTGCGGTGGAGGGTAGACAGCGCATGCGCCGAGACTAGCTAATTAGGGAAGAAGGTGTCATGTTAAAAACAGCCTCAGTACCAGGTATAGATATTCTTTCTCTAGCTAGGTTTGTCGCTTCGTTAATGTTATTGAATAGAATATTCATCTTCTAATTTTGACTTCAGTTGTTTGTATCACGAATGACTAGGGGACACAGGGTGACCTATACTGGGCACAAGACTGGAATCCCTGCATTCACCCTCACCCCGGAGGTAAACTTAATGGTAGGTAGGTCCGAGTCCCCGACCTGGCCCTGTCTCTTGTCGGGCCCTGACCTAATACCCCCGCAACCCCAACCCGCAACTGTATAGGACGCAGGAAGGTTGCAAATAAAACCAAGTTGTAAAGCACTTGTCATTCGATGGTCCAGATCAGTCAGCTCCTCAATGATCCTTGCGGTGGAAGACAGACAGCGCATGCACCAAGAGTAGCTAATTAGGGAAAAAGGTATCATGTTAAAAACAGCCTCAGTACCAGGCATACATATTCTAGGCTTGTCGCTTCCTTACTGTTATTGACTAGAATATTCATCTTCTGATTTTGACTTCAGTTGTTTGTGTCACGGGTGACTAAGGGACACAGGGGGACCTATGCTGGCCCTAAGACTGGAATTCCTGCATTCACCCTCACCCCGGAGGTACCCTTAATAGTAGGGAGGTACAGGTCTCCGACCTGGCCCTGTCTCCTGTTGGGCCCTGATCTAATACCCCCGCATCCCCAACCCAGGGTTGAGCAGGACATGAAGTAATATTCCTCCCACCAGACAAAGACAAGGGGGTAAAACTGAATCTCACTCACACCGCAAATATCCACAGAGGGGAGACAAAAAGACACCGGAGGGGATAAACCAAAGGGGAAAGAGAAAGTCACATGAGGGAACTTTCATACAGCACAGACAACTACTTGCTGGTCACCAAACGGAAGATCGCCACGGACGACGGGACATCGCAACAGCAAGTAGAAAGTATCTTCGGCGGTTTCCTATTACACTCCCCAGCCTTAAATAGAAAGAGACCAGCTGTGGAAGGTAATCAGCAAGCTGACTCTCAGAAGACTAGCACACTGCTCCAAAAATGATTAACTCCTGCATGGCTGGGAGCAGTGAAACAACTCAGCCGACGCCCATCCAAGCTGAGCACTTAAACGAGACCAGGTTGCCTGTCGGACTTTGCAATGGGTCCGACGCCGTAGAAGTAATCTGTGTGCGCATCCGGATATCGCATGTCAGTTTGACTCCTCTTTTACTTCGTTCCTAAATCATTTATCCATGACTTGGATCCGATGACCATGTCCTATGATATATCCTTAATATCAGATCTGTGAGGATCTAACGCCCAACACCTGTTATCAGCAAAACAGCTCTCATTGATATGAAAATGATCTGAGCTGTAATTCCCAATTATGGCCACTAGACAATGTACTAAGCTATGGAGTACCAAACTCTGTACACTGTGTACTTAATCCAGAAGCTATGGAAACTGTTAATAGCAGTTTAAGGGGGTGTCAGGTGTCAGACTCCCTGCAATTTGATATCAAAAGTGATGATTAAATCGATTTGTACCATAAGAACTGAAGTCTGGAGGTAAGAGGATCCAAAACGAAGGCTGGAGGACCAAAGAAATTTGAGGTCTCAGAGCATAATAAACATTTTTTCGAAGCACCCTCAATTAATGAATAATCCCCTCCATCGGAATGACATTTATTGGTCAACTCGGTTGATTCAAACGAGATACCAATTTTTTTAAAAATGAAATCATCTCTAGTCATCTATATCTTAGCCCTGAATTACCTCTTTGGCCGGAGTCACACTTGCGAGTGACTCGCGCGAGTCTCGCATCCTATCACCCGACACAGCTGCACACTCTACTGACAGGAGCGGGTCGGCCACATGTATTTCCCCATGCAGCTGCATGCTCCTGTCTGGAGGGCGTCAGGCCGTGCTGGGTGATGCGATGTGAGACTTACACAAGTCTCTATCAAGTGTGATTTTAGCCTTTTTTGGAAAGAGCTTCAAGCCAACCTGTTAACACCTGCACAACAAAGGGGACCACCAAGGACCTTGCTGACCCTACAGAATCCGAAGACTCAGTAGCAACGGGAGAACCGGGGACAGGACTAGAGACTCCAACCCCAAAGGGTTCACGTTACCGTCAGGCGGACAGAAGTGGACAAACTACAGAACGGGGACCCCCAGTTGTTCTATACCTCGGGGACCCATTTACCAGAGACAGGTGCAGGGGAAGAAGGT